>NC_087188.1:15003734-15036234 GCF_035594125.1 Scylla paramamosain
AGAGAGAGAGAGAGAGATTGAGGGAGAGTGGAAGAGGGAAAGGGGAGATAAAGGAATGGAGGAAACGGGTTACTGTGACAGGAGGGAAAGGGTTGGAGGGATGGAGGAAAGATGCAACCTGACGTGTGGGAGAGAGGGAGAGAAAAGAAAGAGAAGGGAGAGGGAGGAGGAGGGAGGGAGTGTCGGCGTGGTAAGAGAGATGAACTGACGAGAGTTAGATGAGGTGGAGGGAGAGAGAGAGAGAGAGAGGGAGAGGGAGAGGGAGAGGTGACTGTGGCCGTTACGCACCAAAAGAGAGGAAGTGACGCGAAAACATCCAATATGGCCGCCCGTCTGGCCACCGTCACGCCTTCCCAAAACTTAACGCTCTTACCAAAACGCTTCGTATTTGGGCAAAAATTATCGTACGTTAGAACCTGCACAGAAAATCAACACGTAAAAGTAAACCCGATGAAAAGAAACACCAAAAAAGAGAGTAGAGGCAAAGAAAACGGAAACCAAAACAAGAGAGTCAGTTTACGGTCGGGATTCGAAACAAATGCGATACGAGATGCGCAATGAGACTATTTGGAGAGGAATGGCGGCTTCAGATGTGTCCCTGGAGTCGAGTTTTGAGCGATGGCCAACGGGTAAGTGCAATTAAAGCTCCCAGCCTCACATCAAGCGCCAAATTAAGCATGGATGAGTGATGAGTGTTCGCTGTCACAACTGCGGTGCGAGGGAGGTGATGGAGGAGTTGGTAACACTGTCTAGCTACCCAGTGTGGGGGGTGAGGGGTAATGGGATGATGGGTTGTGTTGGTGTTGGCTACACTGATTCTTCTTCGCCTCTAGAGGGGTGTTTACTTGTGTGTGTGTGTGTGTGTGTGTGTGTGTGTGTGTGTGTGTGTGTGTTATTTTTCTATTTTTTTTTTTTATTTAGTATCATCATTATTGTTCTTACTACAACAACAACTACTACTACTACTACTATAACTACTACTACTACTACTACCACCACCACTACCACCACCACCACCACCACCACCACCGTTAGTGCGGATGTTGATGTTCTTGTTATTATTAGTTTTACGATCATTACATCCTCATTTATTATCATTACTGCCATCATTATTACCCCCACCACCACCACCACCACCACCACCACTACTAGTAAAACATTTCCTTTCTTCCATTCTTTATCATACGTGTCCTTATTTCTCATCCTCCTCTTCTCCCCTTCCCCCTTCCCCCTTCCCCTTCAACTCTTACATTACATTGATACATAAGAAATTTCACAGTACCGCGAGCCAATCACGTGAATTTCGCTATTACACACGAGGAGCGTAGAGGCGGTAATCCGGTGGCAGTGGAGCATAACGTAATAGAAGGGACCTCGTTATTCTATTACCGCAACTGCTCCTCGATTCGTTACGGAGCGACCGGATTATTAAAGGGACGCTTATGTAGTGTGCTTCGCTATAACGCGATTCGATATAACGACGCCGATGGATGGGCGGTCTCTTGTTTTTGTTATTGTTGCTGCTGCTGCTGCTGTTGTTGTTGTTGTTGATGTTCTTTTTTGGTTAGGGTTCGTTCACTTCTTTTTCTTCGTTGTCTTACTCTTTTTCTTTCTTTAATTTTTTTATTATTTTTTTATTTTTGTGTATTTCTATTTTCCTTCGTTCTAGTTTCTTGTTTTCTTTCTTTTCTCCTTTTATTCGTTTCCTGGTACTTATTATTTTATCTTGTAGTCTTTCTTATCTTGTCTTCTGCCTTTTTTTCTATTTTTATTTTAATGTTTCAATAATTTTCAAGTTTTTTTTATATATATATTTTTTTTAGATTATCGTCTTTTCTTCATTGTTTCAAAATTGTATTATTTTCATTTTAATTTTCTCTTTAATTCATTCATTTTTTTTTATTGCTCTTTGTTGACTAATAATATTTCCTGTAAGTTCGTTTTCTTATTTCTTTGTATTCAGCTGTTCATTCAGTCAGTCAGTCAGTCAGTCAGTCAGTCAGTCAGTCAGTCCGCCAATTTAACACTTCGTTGATTTCTATTCATTTATCCATCTATTTCTTCATGTATTTGTTTATTTATCTATCAATTTATTCATACATTTATTTATTGCAGGTACAGTGTTGCTGGATCCTCTCTCTTTTCACTGGAGTGGCATGAAGTAGTGCGTATTAATTTTTTGGTTTTCATTATTATTAAGTATTTTCTCTTTTCTTTTTCTATCATTTGTGTTTCGTCTTCTATTTGACATTCATAAACCTCGTAAGAATGATTTATGATCGTTTTCTTCAAGTTTTGTATATCAGTGAAAAACATTTTCTTTTCATTATTTTTTTTTCTCTCGTGTGGTGTAAAATATGGCGTGAACCGGTATATTACTCGAGGTAGTGTAATATTCGGTTGGTAATAGCGATTGGTGGTGGCAGCGGCGGTGTTGGTGTTGGTGGTGGTGGTGGTGGTGGTGGTGGTGGTAATGATGTAAAATCCAATATAAATGCATTTTCTTATCAGATATTTATCTTAAACCTTCAAATTATATGCGTGTGTGTGTGTGTGTGTGTGTGTGTGTGTGTGTGTGTGTGTGTGTGTGTGTGTGTGTGTGTGTGTGTGTGTGTGTGTGTGTGTGTGTGTGTGTGTGATCTTTGCTTGAACGTCAATGTCTCTTTGTCTTGTCCTGTTTTCTCTCCTCTTATCTTTTCTTCTCTCCTCTTCTCTCCACTCCATTTCTCTCCTCTCCTCTTCTCTCCACTCCATTCCTCTCTTCTCATTTCCTTTCCTCTCGTCTCCTCTTATCTCCTTTTTTTTTCTTTTGGTCTCTTCTCTCCTTTCCTCTCCACTTTTCTGTTTTTTTCTCTCCTTATCTCACCTCTTCTCTCCTTTACAATAATTTTTCCACACCGGCAAACGAACACCGGACGGAGAAACGCGGCGCCTGTTTCAATTAACAATTAAACCTTCACAAACAGGCAATTTCACGTGATGGATTAGTGATGTATTTTAATATATTACCGCCCGGCACACACACACACACACACACACACATGCACACCCCCTCACACACACACACTCCTTAGCATAACCGGTTCACGCTCTCCTGACGTCAACAGTTGCTCATAAACCAAGAACCCTGTTCTGATGTCACGTAGCTGAGTAATAAAACTAAATTATATTGGTATTTTATATGTAAGAGATTCTGGACAAGGCAACAAAAAGGAAGTAAAAAGTAAGACCCACTGAGGTGCTGGTCCCAGATTGAAGGATTGGCGTCTTGAAACCTCTGTATTAAAAGATTTGAAGTCATACGAAGGAAATACAGAAGCAAGCAGGGAGTTACAGAGTTTATCAGTGAAATGAATGAAAGGTTAAGAATTCTGGTCAACTTCTGCATTAGAGAGGTGGAGATAGGCAGGTGGGAATATAGAAGCAGGCAGGGTGTTCCAGAGTTTACCAGTGAAATGAATGAAAGATTAAGAATTCTGGTCAACTTCTGCATTAGGGAGGTGGAGACAGGCAGGGGGAAATATAGAAGCAGGCAGGGTGTTCCTGAGTTTACCGGTAAAACGAATGAATGATTGAGAATACTGGTTAACTCTTGCATTAGGGAGTTGGACAGAATAAAGATTAGAGAAAGTAGAGTGTTGTGCAGCGAGGCCGCGGGAGGAGGGGAAGCATGCAGTTAGCGTGAAAAGTGTGCTACTATTTATTGAATCTAGTGACTGACTACTACTACTACTACTACTACTACTACTACTACTACTACTACTACCACCACTACTGAATAACAGTAATAGTAATAATAATGAATGGGAAATGTTTTAGTGACACTTTGATTTATTAGTCCTTAGTAAATAGGATTATACAGTGATTTATATTGATTTATTGCTTAATAACCATAGCTCTTCCGTGATTGATGGGCCAGTATACACACACACTTATACTCAAATATTCAGGTTAATGTGAAAAGAGCATTTGTCACTTACCGATAAGTACGTTTGTGTAAAGTAAGTTATATAAGCAAGACTGGGAGAAAGTAATTTTTTTTGTAAACTTACTTAGATGTGTTATGTAATTCTCTCTCTCTCTCTCTCTCTCTCTCTCTCTCTCTCTCTCTCTCTCTCTCTCTCTCTCTCTCTCTCTCTCTCTCTCTCTCTCTCTCTCTCTCTCTCTCTCTCTCTCTCTCTCTCTCTCTCTCTCTCTCTCTCTCTCTCTCTCTCTCTCTCTCTCTCTCTCTCTCTCTCTCTCTCTCTCTCTCTCTCTCTCTCTCTCTCTCTCTCTCTCTCTCTCTCTCTCTCTCTCTCTCTCTCTCTCTCTCTCTCTCTCTCTCTCTCTCTCTCTCTCTCTCTTACACACCTGGCGGGCGTCACACCTGGGCGCTTCATTACTCACGGGCAGGTGGTGAGGAAGGCTGGGACAGGTGTGTGTGTGTGTGTGTGTGTGTGTGTGTGTGTGTGTGTGTGTGTGTGTGTGTGTGTGTGTGTGTGTGTGTGTGTGTGTGTGTGTGTGTGTGTGTGTGTGTGTGTGTGTGTGTGTGTGTGTGCTGGATTCATGCAGATTCCCTTCATTCATGAGTTAATTAATCGTTGTTTATGCTGGAGTACATTTTAAAAACGCACACGCACACACACACACACACACACACACACACACACACACACACACACAAGCAAGCAAGCGTGTAACAAAAAAAAAAAAAAAAAAAAAAACTGAAAAATGACCGGTAATAAATCACAATAATTTTTTACTCTTAATCTTCAGAGAGAGAGAGAGAGAGAGAGAGAGAGAGAGAGAGAGAGAGAGAGAGAGAGAGAGAGAGAGAGAGAGAGAGAGAGAGAGAGAGAGAGAGAGAATGAGTCAGCTTCGGTGAGTGTAAGAAGACGATGACATGACACACACACACACACACACACACACACACACACACACACACACACACACACACACACACACACACACACACACACCTATTCACCGCCCGCGTCACTCGTGAATAACTCCAGTGAATAAAAATATGATGTAAGTCGCCTTTTCACGAGCAACTTTAGATAAGAACCCGCGGTTATGCTCAATGAAAAAGAGAGAGAGAGAGAGAGGGAAGGAGGGAGAGAGAGGGAGAGAGGGAGAGGACGATTAGATCTTGCTCGTAAATCACTAATAATCCAAGGAAATCTCAAATGATGAAGTGCATGAGACTGGTGAACGAATGTTTGCTGGGAGAGGCTGGGAGAGGGTATGGGGGAGAGGGAGGCATGCAGCAAGACGTGTTGCGGTGAACTGGGGGAGGAAAACTCGGGAGGAAGAGAAGATGGGGCATTTCTACGTGTTTTGCTGGGGGAGACTGGGAGAGGCTGTGAGAGAGGGAGGCATAGAGGGAAATTTTTACGTGTTGTGAGTAACCGGGGGAGAAAAACAGGGAAAAAAGAGAAGGTAAGATATTTCAACGTGTTTCTATGTGTTCTTTTTAAAGTTTGCAGGATGTATAGAGATTATATAAGGCTTGTAGGTCTTAAAACGGGCACTTAAATTCTGTAAAGGCTGAAAGAGATGACTTAAGCGTTTGCAAAAGGAGTGACTTAATCATTAAATTTTGTGAAGAAGTTAAGATCTAAGGATTGAATAAAGACATGTACAGTTTGTAAAGGACGGTTAAAGCCTGCAAAAGATTAAAAAGAGCACATTTTATGACAGAAAACTTTAAAAATGCGGAAAGAAAATCAATATGAAGCACAAAATAAGTATGATAGTATTAAATGGGGACGTAGAAAGTTTATAAAGAAAATTCAAACTTACAAAACATTAAGAAAAGAACAATATATAACATACGAGAAGAAAACCAACATTAACCTCACGATAAACGAAGTAAAACATATTAGATTTAAAAATAAAGATTTAAGCTTACACAGCATTAAAAAACAACACATTACAGAGCAGAAAAGCTTAAGAAAACCAACAAAAACCTCACCATAAAATAAACCAAACTTATTAGCAATGTTTTCACGGGGAAAGTCACGCAGTTATTGCATCAAGAAGTCACGAAGGAAGCGGTGCATGGGGAGCGAGGCAGGGGATCAGGACATCCTAAGAACCGCGTGAATAACAAGAGAGGCGGAGGGGAAAGTGAAAGACGAGTGAAAAGGCTTAGTCAGAAGTTATCTTAATACTGAGTGGCTGGAGAGAAACTGCGGTTAGCGGAGAAGTTAAGACGCATAGAAGTGACTAATGAGATTGAGATAGGAAGAGGGAGAAGGAGAGGAGTGAAGACCAAAAAAGGGCACGTGAAAAATTAGGAGATTGAGACACTTACCTTGTAAAAAAAACACGTGATATTGCAGTCAAAAATAAGAATTAACTAAAAGATTGTCACTTACCGTAAAATAAAACGTGAAATTAGGCAGTCAAACATACATATCAATTAAAAAAAAACAAAAAAACTGATGCTTACCTTAAAAAAAACTGATGCTTACCTTAAAAAAAAACGTAAATTTAAACAGTTTACCCTTGAAGTAAAAACAGAAAACGTAAAACTAGACATGCATATTTAACTGACCATGAGGATGAAACTGAAGAAAAAGATAGTGAGAGGAAGAGAAAGAGAGGGAGAGTGGGAGAAAAGATTAGAGGTGAAGGGACAATGTGACATAATCCCTAACGCCTTAAGTTCAATCACTCCCTTGCTGAATTGTGAGTTAATCGCCCTTAAGGATTTGCAGAGACAGAAATCTGATGAACGGACCAAAGCAAAGTTTTAGCGAGGATCAAAGGCGAGGCGGGAAAGGCGGGAGGAGGAAGGAAAGAAGGTTAGGTGGGGGATATCGGAGGAAGGAAAGGAGTAAAAAGAGAAAGGGAGGAAAACCAGGAAAGTGAATAAGAAAAAGCAGGAAATCGGCGGAAAATTGAGAAAAAGGGAAAGTAGTGGAGATAAATAATGAGAAAAGTGAGAGAAAAAGGAATAAAGAGAAGAAAGTAGAGAAAGAAAGCAGAATGTAAATAATTCAGCACCAGAGAGAGAGAGAGAGAGAGAGAGAGAGAGAGAGAGAGAGAGAGAGAGAGAGAGAGAACCCTCTATAAAAGTAAAAAAATAAAAAATACAAAACGAAGATATAAATAATAAGTTTAAGAGAGAGAGAGAGAGAGAGAGAGAGAGAGAGAGAGAGAGAGAGAGAGAGAGAGAGAGAGAGAGAGAGAGAGAGAGAGAGAGAGAGAGAGAGAGAGATACAGACCAACCAGAACCAAAACACACAAAAAGAGCGAGGGTTCTCTAACACCCTAATTGATGTCAGCGTGTTTGTGAATATAAATTCCTGAAGTAATGATAAGCTTTAGGATGAGGCGGAGGGCACGTCTGGGACAGCTGCCGCGCCTCTCCTGCTGCCGGCGACGCGACCAGGGGCAGACAGGGGCCGCGGGGGGAGGGTGGGAGCGACGACGGGGAGACTGGAAGGGAGAGAGAGACGTGAGGAAAGGAAGGCTTGAATATAATCATTGCTTAAGCTTGGGAGTGATGAGGGAAAGGGAAAATTCAAGGAAGCTTTGTATAAGGGGTGAATGGAAAGCCTTGGTGATTGAGAGGAAATCAGGGGAAAATCATGTAAGGGAAATAAGGAAGTTTGGGAAAGGGGTGAGTGGCTTGGGGAGGTGGGAAGAGAAAGCGATAAATTGTATGATTTTATATGGGGAAATTAAGGAAAGATTGAGTAAAGGGGTGAGTGAAAATTTTAAAACATACACAAGAAAACGAAGCAATTTACAACAAATACGCAAGATGGTGAAAGAAAATAACGTAGATTAAATATGACAAAAAAATAATAATCGTAGTAGGAAAGAAAGAAAGAAAGAGAACTGGTTGGGGAAAATTTTTAAACATATAGGAAAACAATACAGGTGGCGAATAATACACTCGTTTGTCAAGGAAACAAACGCACCAACACAAGACTGACAGGGAGACGGATGGAGTCACGGGCAGACAGACACAGATATAGACAAGGAAGATAAAAATATATACAAAGATAAAATCGGTCAGGCGAACAAACAAACAGACAAGCAGACAAACAGACAAATGTAATCAGATACCGACAGTTAGACAGACGTATGAACAAACAGCTGTATACGAGAGAGAGAGAGAGAGAGAGAGAGAGAGAGAGAGAGAGAGAGAGAGAGAGAGAAACAGCACTTTAAATCTTTAGAATATTACATCTCTTTTATATTTCCTTCTCTCCCTCTCCCTCTCTCTCTCTCTCTCTCCCTCCCTCCCACACATAAATCGCCAGTAGTCATCGTCTGTTTCACCTTACAAGACCCATTATTAAGAGACCATTAGAAAGAGACGCCACAACTCACCCGTGCTATCATGATAATTGCGCAAAACAGACAGAAAAAATAATATGTTTGTACACAAGAGAGAGAGAGAGAGAGAGAGAGAGAGAGAGAAACTGGCTTGTATATCATGTATCACCTTCCCTTAGGCATCTCACCTGAGTTTTCAATTAGCGCCTTCTCACCTGCCCCGTCGGTACCTTTAATATGTTGTTTAATTGTAATTTACCTCTGAGATTGGGGATGTTTATCTAGGCTCTCTCTCTCTCTCTCTCTCTCTCTCTCTCTCTCTCTCTCTCTCTCTCTCTCTCTCTCTCTCTCTCTCTCTCTCTCTCTCTCTCTCTCTCTCTCTCTCTCTCTCTCTCTCTCTCTCTCTCTCTCTCTCTCTCTCTCTCTCTCTCTCTCTCTCTCTCTCTCTCTCTCTCTCTCTCTCTCTCTCTCTCTCTCTCTCTCTCTCTCTCTCGTGGTGCTGTTGTTTTTGTTGCTGCTGCTGCTGTTGTTGTTGTTGTTGTTATTGTTGTTGCTTTAGTGTTAGTAGTAGTAGTAATAGTAGTAGTAGAAAGAAGAGAAGGAAAAGGGGAAGGAAGAATATTGTAGTAATAGTAGTAGTTTTAGTAGTAGTAAGAATAGTGAAACCCTTAGGTTGACCCAAGTAACAGTTAATTTCACCTCACTTGTGTTATCTTAACGGCAGTATACGAGAGAGCCTACACGTTCCTACCTTCGTACACAGTGCCAGTAATTCAATTAATGCGGCGATATCACCTCCTCAGATCCAGGTATTCACTTCTGGCGACACGAGATAAGAAGACAAACAGCTCCCACTTCCTATCTTCTCATCAACCAAACACACCCCCACCTCCCACTCTCTCTCTCTCTCCTCACCTGAATGTCTGTTAACCTGCCAAGTCATAGTTTTAATCTTTGTAAGCAGTTTCCTACCTGTCCGGATTCCCTCTTATCTGTAATTACCTGTCTGCGGGGGAAAAAAATTCAATGTTAGCAAAAACGCCTTTGTTACACGTACTTGTAAGGCATTGGTAGGCGTCGTGTCTATAAACTTCTTACCTGCTCTGTTCTCCTTTGCCAAGTTTAATGGTGGCTGTGAGTTAGTGGCGGGGCTTGGTGTTGACGGTAATGGTGGTGGTGGTGGCGGCGGTGGTGGTGGTGGTGGTGGTGGTGAGTGATATGTGTGTGGGTAGGTAGGTGGGTGGATGAATAGGTGGGTGGTATGTGGTGTTAGCTGTCTTCTCTCTCTCTCTCTCTCTCTCTCTCTCTCTCTCTCTCTCTCTCTCTCTCTCTCTCAAGTAGTAGTAGTAAATTAGCTCACTTGTAGCAGTAAATAGATAAACTGGCTAATTTGTTACAGACCAATAGTTCTCTTCTTATCTCTCGTCTCTCGTCTCTCGTCTCTCGTCTCTCTCTCTCTCTCTCTCTCTCTCTCTCTCTCTCTCTCTCTCTCTCTCTCTCTCTCTCTCTCTCTCTCTCTCTCTCTCTCTCTCTCTCTCTCTTTCTATCTCATCTCCTATCTTCTCTCATTTCTTCATCCCTCCTTCCCCCCCCCCCCATGCCATCATTCACACCCTCCTTTCCCCCTTACCCCCCGTCCCCCTCCCTCACGCTCCCAGGTATAACAAGGTCCGCTTTCTGCTTCTGGTTATTGCGATGTAACAGTTGAAATCCGCCCTGCAATTTGTCGATAGCTGGCGGTGCAACAGTGCGGTGAGTTTCGAACCGTTTTGCGAGTCAAGATCTTTCTTATTTTCAGTGATTTAAGGCGACAGGCAAATGGTGATGGCGTGTAATGTGTATATAATTCTCTTCGTCGTACGTTTCCTACCTGAAACTGCTCTTATTATTGCGTTGGGAGGGTGTGGGAGGGTGGGAGAGTATGTTTGTGCGTGTGTGTGTGCGTGTTTCCTCGTCTCCCCGGTTTGTGTTTTTAATCTCTATATTAATCTACAGGGAGGTGGTTTGTGTGTGTGTCTGTGGGTGTGTATGTGTGTGACTCCGTTTTCTGTTTAACTTTCCTACCTGTTTACTAATGTACTAGTTCACCTGTGGGCTGATAGTCACCTTATCACCTGCGTGTCTAATAATTAACGCTATTACCTGTTCTCTGCACCTGACTTTGCCTCAGACCAACCCTAGCCATCAACTTTTTCTCCCTTTTTCCTATATTTCATCTGCTTCTTGCCTCTGCAGCTTGTTAACAAAGTAGCTACGAGAAACTTATATCTACAAGTCACGACTCCCTGACATGCGCAACGAAGCAAAGAAAAAAACTCAAATTGGAAAAAAAGTAGTCGTATTTTTATTTTTTTTCGATTATTTTGAAATAGTGAATAGAGAGTACTTAAAATGATAGAAATGAGTAAAAACATGACTATCTCTCTCTCTCTCTCTCTCTCTCTCTCTCTCTCTCTCTCTCTCTCTCTCTCTCTCTCTCTCTCTCTCTCTCTCTCTCTCTCTCTCTCTCTCTCTCTCTCTCTCTCTCTCTCTCTCTCTCTCTCTCTCTCTCTCTCTCTCTCTCTCTCTCTCTCTCCCCTCTCACTCACTCTACCCCCTCCCTCTCCCTCCCCTCCCCCCTCACTCACTCTACCCCCTCCCTCTCCCTTAGAGCTGTTGATGAAGTCACGTCCCGAGTGTAACCAGGTGAGAGAGGGAGAGGGAGAGGGAGAGGGAGGGAGGAAAATTGCTTGGGGGAGTGTGAGAAGTGATGTGTGTGTGTGTGTGTGTGTGTGTGTGTGTGTGTGTGTGTGTGTGTGTGTGTGTGTGTGTGTGTGTGTAGCAGGTGTGGTAGCGAGATGAGGCAAGGAATAAGGAGCAGGTGTGGAGTCAGGAAGAGGAGGAAGAGGAGGAAGAGGAATTGAGATGGAAGGAAATGGAAAAAAAGTGAAGATATATAGAAAGAATACAGAGAGAGAGAGAGAGAGAGAGAGAGAGAGAGAGAGAGAGAGAGAGAGACACGATGATAAAAAGAGATTGAAATATGTCGTTTTCATGTCATCTGGCAATTTCACGTCTCGGAGTCACGTCTTTGGCATATTTCTTGTGAACTGAACTGGAGAAAATATTTAAGGTTCCTTGACTGCCTGTTATCTGAGCCACGGAGGAGGAGGAGGAGGAGGAGGAGGAGGAACATTAGTCTCCATGCGGTTGGAAGGGAAGAGGAGATGAACTGTAGGGAGATGGAAGACTGACACGTATCAAGAGGAGGAGGAGGAGGAGGAGGAGAAGAGGAAGAACAACAGTAACAACAACAACGACAATAACAACAACAGCAATAACAAATACAGCAACAATAATAATAAAGTAGAGAGAGAGAGAGAGAGAGAGAGAGAGAGAGAGAGAGAGAGAGAGAGAGATTTCGTTGATAGCACAAAAAGTTTATAACATGAAAATAATTAAAGAGGGGAGCAGAAAAATCTTTCACATTTAAACAAAAAGAACGATTTTACGTGAAAGGCAAGAAAAATTTAATAGAGAGAGAGAGAGAGGAAATTTTAAGTTTACCTTGACTTTTAAGGAAAACTAAATGTACAGAGAGAGAGAGAGAGAGAGAGAGAGAGAGAGAGAGAGAGAGAGAGAGAGAGAGAGAGAACCCTCCCTCCCTCTCCCCTTCAACAATGCAATAATATTATATCAAACCTTGCACTCCCAACACTATTAGAGAGAGAGAGAGAGAGAGAGAGAGAGAGAGAGAGAGAGAGAGAGAGAGAGAGAGAGAGAGAGAGAGGGGGCAGTCTTCCACCTTATAAATGGTAGTCTTTCATTACTGCCAAGGGTAATGCCTCACACTCTCCCCCCTCTCTCTCTCTCTCTCTCTCTCTCTCTCTCTCTCTCTCTCTCTCTCTCTCTCTCTCTCTCTCTCTCTCTCTCTCTCTCTCTCTCTCTCTCTCTCTCTCTCTCTCTCCCCCTCCCTTTGTGTAGCGTGACTTAGGGTGCGTGGCGGCCCCGATCACCCTAATTGAGAGTGTGTTGGGTGCTAAAAACGTGTTGGAATTAGGATTGAACAAGCAGAGAGAGAGAGAGAGAGAGAGAGAGAGAGAGAGAGAGAGAGTTTTACATAGAAAGGGAAAGTAAAAAAAAATAAACTAAAAGATGAAAGGAAAGAAAATAGAGAGAGAGAGAGAGAGAGAGAGAGAGAGAGAGAGAGAGAGAGACTAAAGAGAAAACCGCCAAAGTCTCACCTTCCCTCTTCCTCCCACTCACTAACTCTCCCTCTCCCTCTCCCACTCCCTCTCTCCCTCTCCCTCGCTCTAACCTCATCACTGCGCATTAATGAAGAGCTGTCAGGAGCCCTCCACCGTCTCTTCTCGAGCCATCCATCAGGGAGAGTGGGAGGAGAGAGGGAGAGGGAGAGAGGGTGGGAGAGGGAAGAGACAAGGAGAGGGAGAGAGCCATGAGGGTACACGGCTCAAGTGACACTCTCTCTCTCTCTCTCTCTCTCTCTCTCTCTCTCTCTCTCTCTCTCTCTCTCTCTCTCTCTCTCTCTCTCTCTCTCTCTCTCTCTCTCTCTCTCTCTCTCTCTCTCTCTCTCTCTGTTTTTTCCTTTGCAGATTTTCGGTTGCGCGAAATTTATTACGTCTATTTTTCCTCCTCCTCCTCCTCCTCCTCCTCTTCCTCCTCCTCCTCCTCCTCCTGTGGTCATGGTAACCCTCCTCCTCCTCCTCCTCCTCCTCTGTGGTCATGGTAACCTCGATAGAATGGTGATGGATGACCGCGACCTTACTAACACACACACACACACACACACACACACAGACGTAATTTTCTTCACTAGCAACGTAAAAATAAAAAATAAAAACTTTTCGTGTGTGTGTGTGTGTGTGTGTGTGTGTGTGTGTGTGTGTGTGTGTGTGTGTGTGTGTGTGTGTGTGTGTACGGAGATTCGTTAAATTAGCAACGAAATTAACACGAACTAGATCCGGATGATGCCTTTAATATACACCCTCTCTCTCTCTCTCTCTCTCTCTCTCTCTCTCTCTCTCTCTCTCTCTCTCTCTCTCTCTCTCTCTCTCCGTGCGGTCATGCAATCTAGAGCAAGTTTATATTTACTTGATTGTTTTCATATTCCTGCAATGTTACCAACGCTGCAATATCGAAAATAGAGGAGGTACCAATAACTGAGAGAGAGAGAGAGAGAGAGAGAGAGAGAGAGAGAGAGAGAGAGAGAGAGAGAGAGAGAGAGAGTAGGGGGAAGGAGGAGGGTCTTATCTCTATTCCCTGAAGCTAATGGTGCTGAGAGAGAGAGAGAGAGAGAGAGAGAGAGAGAGAGAGAGAGAGAGAGAGAGAGAGAGAGAGAGAGAGAGAGAGAGAGGACAGTTTGGATGAAGTGTGGGAAATAGATAATAAATGTGATAGAGACAAGGAGGAAATTTGATCATCATTATCTCTCTCTCTCTCTCTCTCTCTCTCTCTCTCTCTCTCTCTCTCTCTCTCTCTCTCTCTCTCTCTCTCTCTCTCTCTCTCTCGCACATTTTATATATTTTCTCTCTCTCTCTCTCTCTAGCACATTTTATATATTTTTAATCACCCTTTAAAAACACTTCATTCCATCTTAATCTTTCTTATCCTCCCCTTTCTTGCCTCCCTCCTTCCTTCCCTCCCATCTGCACGTGCTGCGGTGCTCGTGGTGGAGGGAAGGAGGGAAGGAGGTATGGGAGGGATGGAGGGATGGGAGGAAACTGTGACTCCCATCATTAATCATCTTGGTATCAATTAATCATTAGCTTAATTGTTGCTGTGATGAGCTTACATGATGAATGGGTGGCTGGGATGACAGGTTACCCCCCCCGTCTCTCTCTCTCTCTCTCTCTCTCTCTCTCTCTCTCTCTCTCTCTCTCTCTCTCTCTCTCTCTCTCTCTCTCTCTCTCTCTCTCTCTCTCTCTCTCTCTCTCTCTCTCTCTCAAGAAAAGGTGTTAGTATCTAGTTGAACAATCTCTCTCTCTCTCTCTCTCTCTCTCTCTCTCTCTCTCTCTCTCTCTCTCTCTCTCTCTCTCTCTCTCTCTCTCTCTCTCTCTCTCTCTCTCTCTCTCTCTCTCTCTCTCTCTCTCTCTCTCTCTCTCTCTCTCTCTCTCTCTCTCTCTCTCTCTCTCTCTCTCTCTCTCTCTCTCTCTCTCTCATAATTAACTTCTTCCTACCTGTTACTGGTCCAAGAGGGAAGAGGAGGAGGAAGAGGAGGAAGAAGAGGAGAAGGAAGAGGAGGAAGAGGAGAAGGAAGAGGAGGAAGAGTAGGATACGAAAAGGGAATAAGTGAAAGGGGAGAAAAATAAAGGAATAAGTATGAGAAGGAAGAAGAAAAGGGAGAAGAGAAAGGAGGAGGAGGAGGAGATAAAAGGGAACTGGTAAAAGAAAGGTAATGAATAAGAATGAGGAGGAGGAAGAGAAAAAGGAATGGAGGAAGAAGGAGGAGGATGTAAGAGGGAATAAAAGAGAATGAAAGGAAGAATAAAAGGATAAAGAAGGAGAAGTAAAGAAACTGAATGAAAGGAAGAAAGGAATGAAAAAGGAAACTTAAGATTAAAAGAGAGAGAGAGAGAGAGAGAGAGAGAGAGAGAGAGAGAGAGAGAGAGAGATTAAAGAAAAACACACAAAACAAGAAGTAACCAATTAAAAAACAAAGAAATACAAGAGAGAGAGAGAGAGAGAGAGAGAGAGAGAGAGAGAGAGAGAGAGAGAGAGAGAGAGAGAGAGAGAGAGAGAAAATTATACCATTAATCTTCACTTGACCTCATTTTGTAAGCGGCAGATGAGATATCAAAGTGACCCTTCCCTTCTCTCTCTCTCCCTCTCTCTCTCTCTCCCTCTCCCTCTCCCTCCAGGTCAGCAGGCGCCAGTGATTGATGGTCAGGTCAGGGGAGGTCGTTCCGTATCATACAAGTTAATTTAATGATCATTTTGAAACTGAATCAATATTTTTATTTACTTGTTTAGTGCTAGCTTGGTTATTTGCTTGGTGGTGGTGGTGGTGGTGGTGGTAGTGGTGGTAGTGGTTATAGTAGTTTCTTTCTTCTTTTTCTGTTTATTCTTCTTTTTCATATTCGTTTCCATGTTTTTTTTTTCCTTTTGTTTATAATCTATTTTTCATCATTATAAATATCACTTTTTTCTTCTTGTTCATCATCTTGTTCATCTTCTTCTCCTCCTCCTTGTTCATCTTCTCCTCCTCCTCCTCCTCCTCCTCCTCCTTGTTCATCATCATCTCCTTCCTTCTCCTTCCTTCTCCTTCCTCTTCTTCTTCTTCTTTTTTCCTTCTTAAACAAGGAATTCGATAGGAGAAGAAAAGAGAACATTTCTATATTTCCCAGAATGCATTTCCTTCATTTATTCATTCCCTTTCTTTCTCCTCCATTCACTCCATCCCTCCATTCCTCCCTCCCTCCCTCACTCACTCCCTCCCTTTCCTAAATATTTACCTCAAACTCACAAAGACCAACCAGGAAGCCGTTTTCTTTTCCTCGAATATGCATCGTAATTTTTTTTTTTTTTTTTAGACTTTACTTACATTTTTTATTTATTTATTTTCCTATTTAACTTTTAACGCTTAACAAACATTCTAAAAAAAAAAAAACGTTAAGAAATGCGTAAAATTCATTCCCATCTGACGTTAAGTAAAGAGAAGTGTAAACAGATACGCAAGTTGATTCCCGTTTTTTTTTTTTTTTTTTTCATGGTAGACTCGTGTGTTTTTTATTACTATTTTTCTGTTGGTTTCTCGTTTTCTTTCGAGTTCGTGCTTGCGTGTGCTGGAGTCGAATTGTGTGGAAAATCGACGAGTTTCTAATATGTTGGTCTGGGATTGATGGAAATAGAGGAAGGCTGGAAAACTTGATGAATAGTAAAATAGTTTAATGGAAAGTTGAAGGTAAATAAAAAAAATACGAAATTAAATAAGGTACGAAAAAAAAATATGAAAATTCAGTTAAGATATTTCGATATTGCATTTCTTTACTATTTAAGCAGCTAGTATATGGATATCTACAACAACAACAACAACAACAACTACTACTACTACTACTACTCTTATTTTCTCCCATAATCCTTCGAGAAATAAGGAATTAAGACAAAGGGAGATTAAAAAACAAAGGGAGAGGGAGAAGAGGAGAGAGATGGCTGGAGACGCACTTACTTCTATCCGTCTCTCCTTCTTTCTTGATTTTCTGTGAATTTTTTTGTTTATTTTCTCTCCGCCTCGCTGCCGACTCAAGGAAGGTGGTGGTGGTGGTGGTGGTGGTGAGTACGAAAGAAGAAGAGGAGGAAGAAGAGGTAAGAGGAGGTGGAAGACTAGAAGAATAAGAAAGAAGTAGAAGGAGGGAGAATAGGAGGAAAAAGGAGATGGAGAACTAGGACAAAGAACAACAACAACAACAATTTTTTTTACAAGAAACTCGGGCAAATTTCTTTACTTATTTTATTTAAGATGAATTAAATGAAAAAAAAATCCCTTCAGTACTTTAATTTTGCGATTTTTATTCAAACTTTAATAGAAAAAAATAGAAGAAAAATATCTTGAGATTTTATTTTATTTTATAGTTTTATCTAAAGTTTAATTAAAAATATAGCGAGGACATGAATATTTTGCATCTCTCTCTCTCTCTCTCTCTCTCTCTCTCTCTCTCTCTCTCTCTCTCTCTCTCTCTCTCTCTCTCTCTCTCTCTCTCTCTCTCTCTCTCTCTCTCTCTCTCTCTCTCTCTCTCTCTCTCTCTCTCTCTCTCTCTCTCTCTCTCTCTCTCTCTCTCTCTCTCTCTCTCTCTCTCTCTCGACAGGAAGGAAGTTATTCATTCTCATCCACCCTCTCCCTCTCTCTCCCTCTCCCTCTCTCCCTATCCATTCATCTGTTTATTCACTTTTTATCTGCCGCCCTTTCTCTACTTTTATTCATTTGTTCTTCATTTCCTTCTTCCGTGTTCGTCTTTTTCCAATTTGTCGATTTGTTTTTCTTCATTTTTTCTCTTTTTTTCGTCTCTTCTTCCGTTTCTCTTCTGTCTTCTTTTTATTCTTTTTCTTTGTTCGTATTATCATATTTTCATTTCTCTTTTCATTCTCTTCCTCTCTTTTTTTACGTTTGCATTATCATAATTTTCATTTCTCCTTTCATTCTTTCCTCTCCTGTTTCTTATTCCTTTTGTTCAGTATAATTTTATCATTTCCTTTATTTCTTTTATCTTTCTTCGTTTACATTCTCTCATTTTTACTCCTTCTGTTATTTATTTTTTTCTTTCTTGGTTCCTCTTTCTCTCCTCTCCCTCTTCCTTCTTTCTTCCCTTCTTTCCCTTCCCTCATCTCCTCACTTCCTCCCCCATTCTTTCTCATCCCTGCTTCCTTATCTCCCATCTTTCTTCTCCTTTTCTCTCCTCTCCATCCTTTCCTTCTCATCCTCTCCATTCTTTGCATAGTTTTATTCTTATTCTGCTGTTTACCTCTCTTTCGTTATCTCGTTTTCTTTCTTTCTCCCCGTCTCTTTCTCTCTTCCTTCTCTCTTCTCTTCGTTCATTTCTTTCTCTTCACTGTCTCTTTTCCTTCGTTCTCTTTTCTTCTTCTTATCTCTCCTTCTTTCCCTCCCTCCTTTTTATCAGTTATCTATCTTATCTCCTCCTTTCCTCCCTTCTTTTCTCCTCATCTCTCCATACCCTTCTCTTCTTTTTCTTGTCAACTCTCAGTCTTTCCTCCCTTCCAATCCCTCTCCCTCTCTCCCTCTCCCTCTCTCCCTCCGGCTTTTCACATTAGATGCTCTCCCTGTGGACACTGACGATGAAGGATGAGGGTGAGAGGTGGAGAGATTAATGCTCCACTCAGCCCCGTCTTTCTTTCACGCCTCTCTCTCTCTCTCTCTCTCTCTCTCTCTCTCTCTCTCTCTCTCTCTCTCTCTCTCTCTCTCTCTCTCTCTCTCTCTCTCTCTCTCGTTTTTTTCTTTTTAGCGTCTTTATTTCATGTTTCTTGCGTGTTCTCTCTCTCTCTCTCTCTCTCTCTCTCTCTCTCTCTCTCTCTCTCTCTCTCTCTCTCTCTCTCTCTCTCGATTCATTTTTTTCCACCATTTTTACACCATGTTTCAACTTCCTTACTTTTTCCTCCTCCTCCTCCTCCTCCTCCTCCTCCTCCTCCTCCTCCTCCTCCTCCTCCTCCTCCTCCTCCTCCTCCTCCTCCTCCTCCTCCTCCTCCTCCTCCTCCTCCTCCTCCTCCTCCTCCTCCTCCTCCTCCTCCTCCTCCTCCTCCTCCTCCTCCTCCTCCTCGCGTGGCCAGGGGCGGGTGAATGATAAATGGCTTCCCGCGGTTGGAGTCTTTCTTAGGGTAGTGTGGGGGCGGTCCTCCCGGCGGCTCCCTCCTCCATCTCTGCTGACGGAGAGTGCGGAGGGAGGGAGGAGGTGGATGGAGGGTGGAGGGGTAGAGAAGGGAGGTATAAAAGTTAGTGGTTAGCTTATGAATTCCTTCGTTCTTGTTTGATCTGGTGATGTAGTGGTGGTGGTAGTAGTAGTAGTAGTAGTAGTAGTAGTAGTAGTAGTAGTAGTAGTAGTAGTAGTAGTAGTAGTCTTAGGAACAATGAAAAGTTAGAGAGGGACAAGAAAAGTAGTTGTAGTAGTAGTAGTAGTAGTAGTAGTAGAAGCAGTAGTGGTTGTTGTAGTAGTAGTAGTAGTACTATTCTTATAAACATGAAGTTACAAAACAGGAAAAATAAGTACGAGAGAGAGAGAGAGAGAGAGAGAGAGAGAGAGAGAGAGAGAGGAGGGGGTAGCATAGCGAATGTTTAATTTCACGGGAATAGAGATAGACAGAAATATGTATGAAGGACGTGACATGATAAATTGAAAGAAAATAATAAAGAAAATAATGATAGGAAGATAACAGATGAGAAAAGAAAAATAAAAAGACGAAAAATAATGTAACGAAACTTTACGAATAAGAGAATGAAAGAGAAGAGACGCAAGGCAGGAAAATAAAAGAAAATAAGAAAAAATACGTAGATGGAGAAAAATTAACATAGAAGATGAAAAATGAGAAAAAAACATGCAGAAAAAAATGAAAAGAACATAAAACTGGAAATGAAGTAGCGTTAATATGAGTTAGAGAGAGAGAGAGAGAGAGAGAGAGAGAGAGAGAGAGAGAGAGAGAGAGAGAGAGAGAGAGAGAGAGAGAGAGAGAGAGAGAGAGAGAGAGACCAAGCTCACGATAACCCGAAAAGTAAGATTATCCAGGTATGAAGATGTTATCAGGCAGGTGAGGGAGTTATGAGTGTGTTACTTACGGCGCGGCATTACCTGTGTGTGTGTGTGTGTGTGTGTGTGTGTGTGTGTGTGTGTGTGTGTGTGTGTAGATTACAGGTGTGTTTCCTCACCTGTCTTCTTATTAAAGAGACTGTCACTCATTTAATCTATATATTCGTCATTTTTTTTGTGATTTTTTAAATATTTTGGTTTATTTATTTTTCTTTTCTTTTCGTGTTTTTTCTTCGTTTTTTTTTTTTTTGTATCTGTTGTTATTCATCATCTTTTTCTCCTCCTCCTCCTCCTCCTCCTCCTCCTCCTCCTTCTCCTCCTCCTCCTCCTCCTCCTCCTCCCCATTGATTGGAGGTGAGAGGGAGACAAATGGGGATGTGGTGGGGGTGTGACTGTGCTAGTGGGGGGCACTGACCCCTCGCTCCCCTTTCCATTACTCTACCTGTCACTCCAGGCTTCCCTCCTCTCCTTCCCTCCATTCCTCCTCCTCCTCCTCCTCCTCCTCCTCCTCCTCCTCCTCCTCCTCCTCCTCCTCCCCTTCCCTCCATTCCTCCTCCTCCTCCCCTCCTTCCTTTCACTTTTCTTCTCCTTCACCTTTTTAATTCTCCTTCCTTTTCCTCCATCCCTCTTTCTCTCCATCTCTCCAAAACACACACACACACGCGCACACACGCACAGTCGCTCTTAGTATTGTATCATTAAACAGACATACCTCTCTCTCTCTCTCTCTCTCTCTCTCTCTCTCTCTCTCTCTCTCTCTCTCTCTCTCTCTCTCTCTCTCTCTCTCTCTCTCTCTCTCTCAGGTAAATAATCCCCGTCATCCTTGAAGTATATAAAGAAAATGCACATATAGAATACTTTCAGCTTGGGCGGAGGTATAATATATCGAGCAGTAAATTTATATTATTAGATTGAGCAGTGAAGGAGAGAGAGAGAGAGTGGGAAAAAAAAAATGAGGAAAATATATATATACTGGTGTACGTGCGTTCGTAAGTCGAGGCTGAAGAATGGCAGAGTTAAAATATATGTATAAAGATAATGATAGTGAAAACTTGTGAGAGAGAGAGAGAGAGAGAGAGAGAGAGAGAGAGAGAGAGAGAGAGAGAGAGAGACTTGTTTGATAGATTCCTGTGTGTGTGTGTGTGTGTGTGTGTGTGTGTGCCTGTAAGTTTCCTGTAAGTCTTCCAGTGTCCGTGAGTACATGTGCGTGAGTGCGTGCGCTCGCGAGGAGATTTGTGAGTCACGGAAAGTTACTCAGGCGTCTCAGAGTCCCGCTTGACGCAAAGAGGAGGAGGAGGAGGAGGAGGAGGAGGAGGAGGGAGAAAAAATATTGAGGTAGAGGCAAGAAAACGAAAATGAAGAAGAGGAAGAGGAGGTGGAGGAGGAGGAGGAGGAGAACTTGGTAGAGGAGGACGTGGGAGAAAAAAGAACCGAGATAGAGAGAGGGAAGCGAAGAGGAAGAGGAGGAGGAGGAGGAGGTAAGATACTCCCCCCCTCACGGCCATCAGGTGCGAAATCAAGTGACGTTGAACAAATAAAAAAAAATCTACACTATTAATTATTTTCACCATCACCTGTAATCATCGTCATCAGCAGCATCTATCATCACACCTGTCGTCTGAGTAAACAGGTAACCCGTATGAATTACCTGTGCTTAATTGGTAGGTTGGAATTGAGGTTAGGTGTGGAGTTAATTAAACCTGCATTGCCCGCATAGGTTGTTGTTGTTGTTGTTGTTGTTGTTGAGGTTGTTGTTGAGGTTTCAGTAAATTCCCATTGTTATTTTGTCTTTTTCATCTATCAGTCACTATCTATCAGTCAGTTACCAGTCAATTCACCAGTCAGCTTACCAGTCACCAGTTAAATACCAGTCACAAGCAATTTCTCAGTCAGCAGTTACCAATTTAAGTTCACCAGTCTCTTACCAGTCCAGTTTCCCAGTTAATTCCCTAGTCAGTGCACCAGTTTAGTCAGTTCACTTCAACAAACACATCATCAGTCATTTTCAAGTCCGTGTCCTCCTCATCTGTGTGTTGGGCAATGAGGAGGCTTCAGTCAGGAGGAGGAGGAGGAGGAGGAGGAGGAGGAGGAGGAGGAGGAGGAAGAAGAGGAGGAGGGTCAGTTATAGGGTTACGAAGCTGTCACAACAAACAAACAGGTGCTTCGTCTCACGGGCAGAAAAATTAATTATGTGGCAGCCATCACTTAATTAAGGTTCTCTCCCTCTCTCCCTCTCCCTCTCTCTCCGCCACTCCACTTGGAACCTTCTCCTCTTACATTTGTATTCCTCTCTTTCTTTCTCTCTCAACGTTTCTCCCTTCTATCTTCTCTAAACTCGACTGTTCCACTTATCTCCTCCTCCTTCTCCTCCTCTTCTTTCCTCCAGTACTTAAGGGCACGAGGAATTTGTACCTTATTTCCTGAAGGTGTAAGGGTGGAGTGTCAGGGCTTCTCTCCTTTCCGCCCCTAAGTGCTTGAAGTTTAGATAGTGTTGCCTCGGATCGCCTCGAGAAATATTGCTCAAGTGTTGGACGTCTAATGCCTTACGGTCCCCGGGTTAGGTGGGCGCTTATTAATGGCGTGTGTGTGTGTGTGTGTGTGTGTGTGGTGTGTGTGTGTGTGTGTGTGTGTGTGTGTGTGTGTGTGGTGTGTGTTCGTGTTGATGTATTTAATGGAGGGCAAGTGGCTGGATGGATGGAAGGGGAGGGTGTGTGTGTGTGTGTGTGTGTGTGTGTGTGTGTGTGTGTGTGTTGTGAAATGTTTGTTGAGTGATTGCTCCTCATCTCGTCCTGACATTTGTATCTGTCGATTTGTTTGTGTCTTCTGGCTGACGTGTCATTTATATATGAGAGAGAGAGAGAGAAAGAGAGAGAGAGAGAGAGAGAAAGAGAGAGAGAGAGAGAGAGAGAGAGAGAGAGAGAGAGGAGAGAGAGAGAGAGAGAGAGAGAGAGAGAGAGAGAGACCATCAACACACATAAAATATAGCATTACTACTCACACGGGTACATACAGCACCAATTCTTACCTGTAATCACCCCTTTGTTCTCACATTTACCTGTACAGACCCCATATCACCTGTACTAAGTGATTTATAAGTATACCTGCTGGCTACACCTTTGCCTCAACACCTGTGGTCTGGCCTGCACTTACGTCTGTTAATCACCTGTGTAGACTGACTTACCTGTAATCAAGAGCAGGTCGGGCAGGTGTCAATGCAAAAAAAAAGGTTCGATTCCCGCTCTTTGTGTGTGTGTGTGTGTGTGTGTGTGTGTGTGTGTGTGTGTGTGTGTGTTTCCTCCTTTCTTGGGGTTTTCTTTATTGCATTTCTTTGTTTGTTTTTCGTTCTTGTTCAAGCCTTTGGTAAGATTTGAATTCCTCCTCCTCCTCCTCCTCCTCCTCCTCCTCCTCCTCCTCCTCCTCCTCCTCCTCCTCCTCCTCTTTAACCTTATCCTCCTACATACTTCTTCTGTTCCTAGTCTTCTCCCTGCTTTCCTCTCCATTTCCCCCTCTCATATTTATCAGTCTTCTCCCTGCTTTCCTCCTCCATTTCCTCCCTCCTCCTCCTCCTCCTCCTCCTCCTCCTCCTCCTCCTCCTCTTACGTATTCCCTTCACTCTCCCCTTCCTCCTCCTCTTCCTGATAAGTGTTCATGGTAATTTGCGCTGTCACATTCCCTCTACCGTCTGTGCATGACACCTCCCTTCCCACCCTCTCCCTCCCAGTCCCTCCCAGTCCCTGTCTCTCCCAGTCTGGCGTCCCCGGTGACAGGTATGATAATCGTAGGGTCTTTGTAAATGCTGTCGTGTCCGCGCTCGGTGCATGACGCGCCATTCGAAGAGTGTTTAATTCGCGAGGAAGTCAGGGAGAGAGGGAGAGGGAGAGGGACTGTGTGGGAGTGAAGGAAAGACTTATTTTTGTTTTGTCTGTTTGGTGGTTGTGGTGGTGGTGGTTGTTGTTGTTGTTATTGTTATTGTTGTTGTCTTTGTTATTGTTATTGGTTTTCGTTTCTTTTTTTTCCACTTTTTTTCTTATTTTTAAACTTATTCTTTCGATTTATTCCTTTTCCTCCTCCAATTATCACCATCACTAGCCACACATTTCCATGACCAGTGCCAGTCCCTTTAAATCACACACACACACACACACACACAAACACACACACACAAACACACACACACCTTCAAGGTCACATTTTACCCTCAATTAAATCCATCACTAACTTTACCACACAGAAACAAGCCTTTTAAAAACTACCCTGCAAAATTCAACGATATATTTTAGTGCTAAACTCACAAATTTAACCCTATAAATGAGTTTCTGCCGGCCAGCTGTTTAAGGTTACGGTGGGGTGGTGGGGGAAGGAGGGGGTCTTGTTGGAGGGTTCAGAGAGGGGGTGTTCAACCGGTACGACCAGTCTTAGGATGAACGACCAATGCAGGAAGATGTTGTGGTATTGCCTGGGTTGATTGGTTGGTTGCCTGCTTGCTTGCTTGCTTCTCGTATCAAAGGTAGGAATGCAGTAAGTAAGAGAAGAGGGTTGTCATGTGCTAATGTGCCTTGTGTTCTTGTGGTGGTGGTGAAACAGTCAGTCAGTCAGGCAATCAATTAATTTTCGGCTTATTATCCCTTTAATTAACTTGAGTTGTAGTGTTTGTGTTTTGTTTTTTTCCTCTCTCTTGTCAATCAGTAAGTCAGTCAATCATTTATTTCATTATCTCATTCTCCCTTTAATTGGCTTAAGTTGGAGAATGTTTTTATGTGGTCGTGTGTTTTTGTCATGTTCTCTATGTATATGAAATTGTTCTTAAGGTCAAATCATACACAAGTTGAAACCAAGAACGTATTGATATCAAAGCCAGAAAACTAAACTAACATTATAGAAAGCTAATAAGATACACTACGTTTGCAAATCGATGGGAAATGAATAACTGAATAAGTAGAAACTAAGAACATATTGATATCAAAGGCAGAGATTGGAAAGAGTGACTAAACTAACTGGCATTATAGAAAGCTGATAAGACACACTACATTTGCAAATCGATGGGAACTGAATAACTGAACGACTAAACTGGAAATAAAATAACTTAAATGACTAAATATAAAACCAAGCTATAAGATATTGTAGTGTACATAAACTTGGAGATTTTACGAAGAATATACCAACAAAATTATCAACGCTTCATAAAGCAACCAAACATTTGCGAGGAAAAAGTGAGTGATTTGAATCTTGGGCATCGAGTTGAAGACCTTGCTAAGTAAAATTCAAGCAAATCTGAATAATTTCGGGACACACAAACGTGGAGACTTTGCTAAAACTATGCCAGTAAAAATATCAACAGCTCGTGAAGAAAACTGGTGATAGACTAAAGGCGGAGTGATTCATGTTGTTAATTAGAAGTGTGTTAACTGAAATTCAAACAAAATAAATCACTAATACATATAAAGTTAAACCTTATTAAAAACTCGAATAGCAAATATATCAACACTCCATAAAGAAAGAAGCTAAGCCATTATGTAGAGAGCAAACAGAGTGATTCAAGCTTCGTAATAATGTGAGGAATGTGGGAACGAAGACTCGGATATATTTAAAGTTGGAAATTCACTAAACTCGAGTAGCAAAATTATCAACATTGCGTGAAGAAAAGCAAACCACAAAACAAAACAAAAAAAGAGAACAGTGATTTAAACCATTAATCCGAGGAGTGTGTTAATTAAAATTCAAATACATATGGACTTAGAAATCTCACTAAAAAAAAACTCGAGGAACATGATTATCAACACTGCGTAAAGAACAGCAAACCACAAAACAGAAAAAAAGAACAGTGATTTAAACCATTAATCCGAGGTGTGTTACGATTCAAATACATAGACTTGGAAATCTCACTAAAAAAACAAAAAAAACGAACAAAATTATCAACACTGCATAAAGAAAAGCAAGTAATTAAGTAGGAAAGAAAGACAATAAGTTACTTTAGTAGTACATTATATATAAACTTGGAAATCTTACTGAAACCTCGAGTGACAAAATTATCAACACTTCATAAACAAAAGCCAAGCCATTAAGTGTGAAAGAAATGGCGGAGAGATTCAAGTTAATCAAGCAAAACAATTCATCTTTTTAGTACACATAAACTTGGAAATCTCACTAAAACCTCCAGTGACAGAATTATCAACACTCCATAAACAAAAAGCCAAGCCATTATGTGGGAAAGAAATGGTGAGTGATTTAAGCTGTAGCCATTAAACTGAAGGCTTTACGAATATTAGACCCAGAAGGGCAGACGTCAAGACACACGAGTGACATCACACGAGCCGCACACAACATTAACTGACATCAAAGGGAGACGCTAAGTGATGTAAACACCGCCGCCTGACACTTAGATGAAGTATAAGTAACGTCTTAACTATGAAACAGACTCTGAATGTTGGTTATGAATGTTTTATTATCGATGTTAGGTAATAAAGTGGAGGTTAATCTACTCTATTTGTGGAGTCGTTTCTCGGTTTCTATTTATTTATTTATTTATTTATTGTTTTTTTATTTATTTATTTATTATTTATTTTTTTTTTTGTGTAGGATAAATTTGTGGGTTCGTGAAAGATTTATGTTTGACGTCTTTTATAAAGTACACGCTTGTCTTGTTCGATAATTTGTTAAGTCTTGTGTTTTGTTTCCTTGCCCTGCTCTTCATAATAATAATAATAATAATAATAATAATAATAATAATAATAATAAAGAAAATTGCATCAGGAACAACACAGCCTTTATTTATAAACTTATCAACTTCATATTTTAAACATGAATCTTTCTTCAGATTTTTAGCTGAACATTTGCGCTTTACATTCTAACTTATATTTTGATCGAATATTGACTGTAACTTGCATTATTTTGAACTGAATTGTCAACCTGCTGATATATTGAACCGACATGCTGATATAAACTATTGTCCCTTTAAATTGTGAACACGCTAATTTGAACATCGAACCTTTTTGAACGAGTAATATTGACTAAATTGAGCCTTATGATCTTAATATAAGCTCTCAATCATCTGTACATTATTTTCATGACGTTAATTGAATCTTGAACCATTTAAACGAATGCGAGACAGAATAATTTTAACGTTGAACCTTTTGAACGCGTGTAAAATTGAACCCTTTGATCTTAAACATAAGCTTCGAATCACCTGTATATTTTAAGGACAGGCAATGAACCTTGAACCTTCGAACGAGTGTGAAATTGAACCTTTTGATCTTATTATAAACTCTGACTAAGTGTATTATATTTAGGACAGGAATTGGGGTTGGCTCGTGTGTGTGTGTGTGTGTGTGTGTGTGTGTGTGTGTGTGTGTGTGTGTGTGTGTGTGTGTGTGTGTGTGTGTGTGTGTGTGTGTGTGCGCGCGAGCAGTCCCGTCACGTCAGCCTTTCATAATATATTCTCTTTGTGCAGCGCCGCCCCTCACAACACGACCCTTGGCAGCTCTTAATCATTGTGAGGGATTACTATTTTAACCTCCATTTCTTTGTAACATTTTCAATCGCCACCATGACAGATTGACACTCGCCCACCCGGACCAACCCACCCCAACCCACCCAGACCCCCAACAGAGCCGCCCACTATCTCCCCTCTCCTCCTGACAGGCTCCCCCACTCTCCCGTTCCCCCGCGCTCCCTCCTGACAGTCGCTAACGATGCCGCGGTCGCCCTCTTACAAAGCCCCTTGCTGACAGGCTGGCAGCGCAGGTGGTGGTGTTGGCAGCGCGTGTTACCGTTAGCCTGGCCACCCAAGCCAGCGAGGGAGAGTGCGAGAGAGGCTCAGGGAGGGGGAAAAGAAGAGAGTGAGGTGTTTTTGGTGTTTTTTTTTCTCCTTTGAAGCTTGTGGTCGGTTGGTGGTGCTACGATATTTGATTTAGTTCATTATTCTGGAGTTGTCCTACGCGTGTCATCTTCTCATGTACAGCAATTTACTCTGACAAGATAAACATTATCAAGACCTGTCATCGCTTTCCTCAGGGGTGCAATGGGGACTTAACCCTTCAACTCGCACCACACCAAAAATGACCCTTAAACTTTTACACGTAAGGCTGAAAGCTCCGTGCAAGTTGAGGCATGTGGTGAACCGTTTCGGCACTCTTCTGAACCCGCACGCCAGTGAGAGGCACAGAGGCGGAACCGAGTGGCTGACTTTCACGGGATCTTGCCCTCTGCTGGTGGTGGCGGTAAGGGCGAAGGTTGCGGGGCTAAGTGGGGATCTTTACACTCGGGTGGGTTGACGTTTGAGGTTTTGACGGGAGACAGGCATCGTGTTTCATGGGTGTCAATCAAAAATTCATACGGTGTGTGTCAGAAGCAAGGGAGGGATGTGTGTGCGTGTGTGTGTGTGTGTGTGAATGTGTGTGTATATATATTCTTCATTTTTACATTATATACTCTCTCTTTCTCTCCCTCTTTGATTTTAACTTTACAGCATTTTTTCTTTTATTTTCTCTATTTTTTTTGTGCGTTCAGATTGATTTGTAGTCAGTGTGGGTGAGTTAATATGCATCTTTATTTGCTTCTATTTTTTTTTCTTTCTTTCTGCTTGTGATATTTAAATTCAGCGTCAAGACGGCGGGTGTTAATGCTCCATTGATTCCTGTTATTCTTGTCAATGCGGAGTGATGGTGATGGTGGTGGTGGTGATGAGAATAATAATGTTAATAGTTGCGGTGGTAATAATAATAAGGGGAATTTTTTTTTCTTGTGGTTTTTGCTCTATGTATCTCATTCTTACAGTTTCTCCCTTCTTTATTTTCTCTTCCTTGTTTATCTTCTTTCGTCTGTCTTCCGCTGTTCCTTCTTTCATAATAATAATTTCACTCCTCTCTCTCCTACCTCTCCCTCTCCCTCTTTTCCTTCCCTCACTCTTCCTGCTCTTCTTCACTCTCCTCGTCTTCACACTCTGCCTCCTCCTTCCTTCTCCCTCACCCTCCCTCACTCTCCCTCACTCTCCGTAAGGACGTGTTCGGCATCTGACAGTTGACATGTGACGTCTGACCGACACCCGGCCGCCACTTACTTGACAGGTGTTATCTATTGAAGGGCGCAGGTGGGGGAGGGGTGCTTGGGGGTGCTGGGTGGGTAAGTGTTGATGTTGTGATGTTGTGATGGGGTGATGTGGTTGGCCATTAGTTGAGGAAGTTGTGGTGGTTGTGGTGGTGGTGATGTGTGGTAGTTGTTGTTGTTGTTGTTATGGTGGTGTTAAGACTAAAGTATTGTTATGGTGGTGGTAATAAGACTAAGGTAATGTTAATTGAAAAAAAAAATAGTTCTTGTTGTAGTAGTGATAGAAAAGTGGCGATGTTAATGTTAATAGTAGTAGTAGTAGTATCAATAATATTAAACTAATAATAATATCTATTTTCTCACCAATTATCTATCTCAAACACGTATATTTTTTCCCCAGCCATCTGTTCTCTTCACTATTGTATTTACCTTTACCTCAAGCACTAATTTAATTCCTCACATTTTTTCCCATTACGTTAATACTCACTTCAATATTTTCCTTAACATGTCTTCTTCTTCTTGTCGCTTTGTTCAATTCTTCGTATAACAATTTACGCTTTCCTATTTTACACTCACATTATTACACCTCATTTTGTGCACTCTCCCAATTTTCAGATTTAAGTACAAAATTCACACCAAACACTTACGTATACTTAACTCTGCGATTTCCTTCTTAAAGCCAAAATTCCTCCTCATTCACCACACTTTTCTTATTCCCTCTGCACTTACATTCCATTATTCCTCTGTTTATGCACTTCAGGCCACGCTCCTCTACCACCACAACCATTTTTTCGGTACTCGCACAATGCCTGAATTTACGAACGAATTAAGAAATGCTGGTAAGGGAAAAATTCTTACTTTCTATGTCTTATTTACCAAGCAAACTCAAGCAGGCGGGAAGACAGGCAGGCAAGCAGAGGGTGACTGACAGACGGACAGATAAACAGACAGACGCAGAGGCAGACAGACAGACAGACAGGTGTTGAGTGGTAAACCAAGCGAGATAGTGAGAGAGAGAGAGAGAGAGAGAGAGAGAGAGAGAGAGAGAGAGAGAGAGAGAGAGAGAGAGAGAGAGAGAGAGAGAGAATGTGTGCGTAATATGTTTGGAGTGTAAGAAAGCGTTTATTTATCTTTTATTTGTTCTGGTGAATGTAGTAGTAGTAGCAGTAGTAGCAGCAGTAGTAGTAGTAGTAAAAACGAAACGATTTCACACCAAGACCGACCCCACACACACACACACACACACACACACACACACACACACACAAGGGCCTGGCGCATCTGATAGCAATGGAGTCAGAAGTGAACGCAAAATATGACAGCAAAGAGTTCAGGGGACCACTAGTGAGTGTGTCCATTTGTTGGGGAAAATTGACACACACCTGTCATTATTTGAACGTGACTGGATGAGGAGGAGGAGGAGAAGAAGAAGAAGATGATGAAACAGAAGATAATAGAAGGAATAAATACAAGGAGAAGTTACAGTAAATTGAGGAGAATGCATAGAACTTAACAACAAGATATTAAATAAAGGATGGAATGAGAGAGAGAGAAGAGAGGGGGGGGGGAAGGTAATAAGAGAAGCAGAATGGAAGAGGTACAAGAAGTCGCTACACTAAATTGAGAAAATAAGAATTTATAACAAAATAAGAATAATAGTCACGGTAGAAATTGTAGGACATTAGAAGCCAAGCATTTTTAAAGATGAATAAGAAGAATAAGCTGAAGATAACACGCCGCGCTGATGATGATGATAATAATAAGGAATCTGAAACTCCTTTGAAGATTAGATACACTTTGAAGAAAAACTAGATAAGATACTTCGGATAACACGTTTGCGAAGAGAGAGAGGAGAGAGAGAGAGAGAGAGAGAGAGAGAGAGGAGAGAGAGAGAGAGAGAGAGAGAGAGAGAGAGAGAGAGAGAAAAAGAACACCCAATATTAGCGAACACATGACAGTCAATAAATTAAGATGTATATTTTTGGATTAACGACACGAGTAAGAAAGATATATAACAAAAAAAAAAAAAATAGAGAAAATAAAAGCAGTGTTTATTTAAAGAGTTAACGAACAGGCTTGGTTAGACACTTCCTCCACCACCTGTGATTAATGTCAAAACTCAGGTAGCAGAAGTCTAATTAGACCGAAAGGTGAGCCAGTCTACCAAACAAGTCGGGCAGGTAAAGGTAACTGGTATATTAATCCCTGACATGTGCTAATCTTGTCCCCTCAACAGGTAAACACTTTTAAGCTCACCTGGGCAGTCCTATCTAGTCCCCCTTACCTGTCTCCCTACCTGGCACCCATTATCCCCCATTAACTCATCCCTGTTACCTGGTTTTCCTTGTATTAATCATATACACGTGTTAATCTTGTCCCCTCAACAGGTAAGCACTTTCAAGCTCACCTGGGCAGTCCTATCTAGTCCCCCTTACCTGTCTCTCTACCTGGCACCCATTATCCCCCATTAACTCATCCCTGTTACCTGGTTTTCCTTGCATTAATCATAGACGTGTTAATCTTGTCCCCTCAACAGGTAAACACTTCCAAACCTACCTGGTGTACCTTACCTGTCAATACCATTCCCCCATTACTTACCTATTACCTATTTCCATTACCTGGTACTCTTCATTATGCCCCTCTTAACTCCCCCCCCCCTTACCTGGTCTGCTCTTAATTTCACTTGGCCAGGAAAGTAATACGGTAATCTATATGCAAATTGACGCCCTTAAAAGGTTAATTATTAAATCTCACTGTGTCTAATCACCGATACGTCAGTCCAAAGCTGATTGTGACTTACGATAGCCAAGAAAAAAAATACAATTTATATTTGACAACCCAGTTAAAATTTACATCCAGCTATTTAGAACATCTGGAATGGCTGGTTTTTTTCAATGTTGGGGTGATGGGGATGAGAAGTATTGGGGAAGGGGGTTCAAGGGTGGGGAAGTGAGGGAGGAGGGGTGTAAAGTGGTGAGGGGAAGTGTTGGGGGGATTAAGGTGGAGAGGAGATGAAATGGGGAGGAAGGTTGATAGAGACAGGGTGTGGGGAGGTGAGGAAGGGAATTGAGGGAGAGGGAGGACTTGCTGGGGGGTTTAAGGGAGAAGGGAGGGGAGGTGGGAAGGCTTGTTAAGGGTTTAAGAGGGGAGGAAGTTGGGAAGGGAGGTTTAAAGGAAGAGAAAGGGGAGTAGGGGAGAGGGGGGTGAGAGGAAGTTAAAGAGAGAAGGAGGAGTAAGGAGGGAGGGAGATCTTTCAAGGGGTGTTTAAGGGGGTGAGGTTCGTGGTGGCTCGTAAAACCCCGTGAAAAGTTTGGCGGCGTAAATTCCTGTCGTCAATTTACACCACAGAAGGAGATTCCCGCGGCGCCTTTTAAAAGTTATAATCGTAAGTAAAATACATAAATTCCATGCTTCTCTGGCTGCCTGGTAGGTTGGCAAGACTCTATTCCCTCTCTCCCTCTCTCTCTCCCTCTCTCTCTCGCTTTCCTTCTTTACACCCCCGCATTCTCACTTCGCCTTTTAAAACCTCCTCGGTTCTCTTATCTTCACCATCTTTACTTGCCCCACGTAACAGAGGCAAAAGCAGTTAAGATATTTTACTTCCGCTATGTTCTCTCTTATAAACGGGAGAATAAGTTCAGAGGGAGGGAGCGGTGCGGGGGTCGGGTTAGAGGGGGGCAGAGAGAAGAGGGCGTGGAGGAATGAGAGAGAGATGGAGGTGAGGGAGAAGTATGAGAGGCGAAAGGTGTTAAGAGATATTCAAGAGGGAGTAAAATCGTAGTAAGACGAAAAGACAAAAAGAAAAGGGAAAAAAAAGAAAAGGTTTAGTCAGTCAGGCAGTGGAGGAGGAGGAGGAGGAGGAGAACGAAAGAGGGAGATAGAACGGAGATAAAAACATACCCGAGAACTCGAAGGCGAAGAGAGGAGGGAGA
>NC_087188.1:15041234-15043734 GCF_035594125.1 Scylla paramamosain
AAATTAACCAGGCAAACCTTGAATTTACTTGAAACTTGTCGAGTCCAATCGTAAACTTTAATATAATCAACCCCCCCCTCTCTCTCTCTCTCTCTGGACTAAACTAAAATAAAACCACCAAAAATTGAACAAAAGCTCCCAAAACAACCAAAACAGACCTTATAACAAGGCGTCCGTAGAGCTTAAAGTTACGTGGGATTTAGCTAGACAGGCTCCTCAGAACGCGCAGCTCCCTTGTCACGTCAGGTCCGCCTTTTCACGCCCTGTAATTAAGGTGAGATTTGCTTAATGACCCCCAGAGCACTTAAGCTGAAGGGAAAGGTAAGCTAGTGATTTTATAAACGACTTCCAAGCCCATTACACCTGTCCGCTAACAGGTTATTAACAGGTGTTTGCCAGACAGGTATTGTAATTTGCTATAATGTCCCATCTTTCACCTGGCGGACCGTACCTGTTCCTACCTAGTAATTATCATCTGTTTTGACTCCTCCCACTGATTCGCAGGTATCCTAATTACAGCCGCGCACAGGTGAGTAAGCTGAGTCTCCCGGGAGAATTATGGCGGTGTTGTGAGGGGAAGTTGGTGGGCTGTGGTGTGTGGTGTGGTGGTGGTGGTGGTTCTGGTGGGGATTATTTTTATGGTGCAGTGTGGTGAGAGAGGGTAATGGTGTGTGGTGGTGGTGGTGGTGGTGGTAGTTAAGTGTGTTGTGTGGTCCTGGAACGTAAGGATGTGATGGTGATGGTGGTAATGGTGATAGTTGTTGAAAAATTGTGTATGTACCTTTGTTGTCATTGTTAGCAGCAGTAATTGTTGTTGTTGTTGTTGTGGCAGCAATAATAGTTCATACCTATTGTTACAAGCACTGGTAAAAGTTGGTTGACTGGAGGTGTGTTGTACCCTTTCAGGTAGCACAAGGTTGTAAAGCGAGTAGGAAATAAAGCTTACAGTCACTACCTAAAGCGGCCATAGCGCCTGCAACTTACCTGGGACACAGTGACACCGCTCGAGTTGAAGTAAATTTGTGGTACACTTAACACGCACAAGCTAATGAGCAATAAGGGAAACCAAAATTGACGAAACATACACTTGTTAACGAGCAATAAGTAATGGTAACATGGAAATTAATTAGCAACAAAGTTTAATGTAATATGTACCAAATAATAAGCACTAAAGGAACACAAATATAAACTCAGGCGTGTACGTAAAGAAAACTGTTAGCGCACTTGTGTCCTTCACTTATAACTCACCGACGATGTTAACGAATCCAGGCAGCACGAGGGAGGATGGTTCCAACCGCGAGAAGCGAGTGAGATTGACGAGGCGTGGAGGTGGAAGTCAATCGTCAGGTCGGTTAGCTCGATCGAGACGTGAGTTGAGACGAGTTTCTAAACCTTCGTCTCTGATACTGCTACGGTGTGATCAAGACGGTAGTTGAAGTGATTAGTGGTTGACGAGGAGGGCACGAGGGCTGTAATAGCATATATACATGTAAAAACTATTGTTATTACTATTATTGCTGATATTTCTTCCTTGTATACCCTTAGTGAACAACCAAACAGCCCAACACATTCACACACACACACACACACACACACACACACACACACACAGTTATCTCGCTGGCTTCCTTGATAAAGAGGCAATTGCATAGTAGATTAAAAAAGAAAGCATGATTGCATACACCATAAAAGGCAATGAAAGGGAGTGTTGGTAGGTACTCTCTCTCTCTCTCTCTCTCTCTCTCTCTCTCTCTCTCTCTCTCTCTCTCTCTCTCTCTCTCTCTCTCTCTCTCTCTCTCTCGATATTTTTATGGCCGCTGTTCGTTTTCTTTATTTCTTCTCGCTCTTTATACCTTAATCCTCCTCCTCCTCCTCGTCCTCCTCCTCCTCCTCCTCCTCCTCCTCCTCCTCCTCCTCCTCCTCCAGTTACCGTTAGCTATCCCGTGCTATAATAAGGAGAATGTACGTGTTATTTCTCCCTTTCCTCCTTAAGGGTGCAGGGATAACTTAAATAAAGCTCACGGTGAAGAAAACGGGCTGTGAGAGAGAGAGAGAGAGAGAGAGAGAGAGAGAGAGAGAGAGAGAGAGAGAGGGGGAAGGGAACTGGGAAGGACTCTCTCTCTCTCTCTCTCTCTCTCTCTCTCTCTCTCTCTCTCTCTCTCTCTCTCTCTCTCTCTCTCTCTCTCTCTCTCTGGGCCCCCTTCTTTGTAAGTTAGTGTGGTGGGGAGCGTTACCCCCCACTCCAATAATCGTAAATGTAGTGGGGGTTCGTATTTATTGTTTCATTCTCTGCCTAGTAGTTGGAGGAGGAGGAGGAAGAGGAGGAGTGGGGGAAGAAGGGAAATATGGTAATGGGTATATGTGAGAGAGACAGAGGAAGAGTGTGTGAGGGAGGGAAGAAAGGAGGAGGAGGAGGAAGAGGAGGGACAAAGGAGGAGGAAGAGAAAAACGGATAAAGAAGAAGAGAAAGAAGAAAAGTAAAAATGAACCTTAAAAGCAA
>NC_087188.1:15048734-15051234 GCF_035594125.1 Scylla paramamosain
CTGCTTGCTTATTTACAACCAAACCTTGCCATCATCACAGTAAATTATTGCATGATGTACCTGTTTATTTTATATTACGAGCGTTTAAATGTCTTACAAGCGAAATACCTTGTTTCCTCCTCCTCCTCCTCCACCCCGCTCCTCCTCCTGGCTTTGATCTTTATTCCCCCCGAAAAGAAAAGCGCAAGGCCATACAGGTAAAGCCACACTGACCTCCCCTTGTCACCTGTGCATTAGCCCATTAAGTAATCTTTTCTCTTCACTTTACTCCTTCCTTCTCGTCCTTGTCGGAAAAGTGCTTGGCTCATTGCAGGAAACTTTCTTCTCTGCTTCTCCAATACGTAGCGGAAATTTCAGTGTGGTGTTAATATTTGAAGGTTTCTCTCTCCTTGCAGTTTTCGTCTCTCTCTTTCTCCTCTTCGTTATTATCTCTCTTATCATCGTTTTCCGTCTCTTCACACAGGTTTTCTTGTCTAGTCTCTCTGTTTCTCTTATTTCTTCGTTGTTATCTCTCTTTTACCTTCGTTTTTCGTTTATTTCTGCTTCATTTTATTATCTAATTTCTTCGTCTTTCGGTTTTGTTATCGTATTTAATCTCTTTTCGCTCTTCCCAAGTTCTCTGTCCCCAACTCGCCCGCTCTCCTCTCACTTCCGCTATGCTGCCCATATGCCACTCTCTCTCTCTCTCTCTCTCTCTCTCTCTCTCTCTCTCTCTCTCTCTCTCTCTCTCTCTCTCTCTCTCTCTCTGGAAAGATTTACTGCTTAAACTTGTATTTTGTGTTTGTTTTTCTCAAGTACTTTACACGGCAACAATTAGCACTTTCTTATTTTCCACCTGCGCTTTGTTGCTTTGTTTTCCTGTTTATTTTTATTAGTACCTGAAGTGTTTGTAAGGTATTGTTTATCATTGTTTTATCTTTATTGTTTGTGTTTCTCTTGTCAGTGTAATAGTGTTCAGTGTTTTATTTTCTTCTGTCTTTCTCGCTTATATAAATTTTAAACAAGTACATTTTTTTTTTTTTTTACAGTGATTAGATACACAATTAATTCTTATCAGCAGTTTATTTCTCATTCTCTTACATTTTAAATACTCAAAATAATTTTCCTTATCGCCTCCTTCCTTACAAGTCTATTCATTTTAAACAAGTACATTTCCTGAGTCTTCTTAACAAAATACACTACTTAAATATACACCAACTTCTTTCCTCATTATTTCCTATTTTCTTACGTATAAAACTTCACAAGTACTCAGAAATACTTACCTTGTTCCTCCCTTCCAGACAAGCGCATTAATATCACTCTCTCCTACGTCTTTATTTCACCTTCCTTACATTTAAATTTCTCACGAGTACTCAAACACTAATACCAGAAAAAAGAAACTTCCTTACACCTTCCTTCCTCACAGTACATTAATTTCACTCTTTCCTTTCCCCGTGTACTGTAACACCAATGCAATTAACACTCTCTTACCCACCACCACCACCACGACGTCTTACCCTCTCCCTCTCCCTCTCTCTCTCTCTCACCTCGCTCTCTCCCTCTCCTTCAAGATTTACGGCTCGCTCTCAGGGTCTCCTCAGACACGCGTGACCCTTGCTTGTTAGTGGCTGTGCTCAGGTGTGTGTGTGCCACTTGCTCTCGACTTATACAAAGGTAGTTTTACCTGCCCGCCCCGCTGTCTAATATTTCTTCTCCTTGCAAGCACAGAAACATTTAAAAGCGCCATCGTGTGTGTGGACGTGTATATATATGCAAATGAACCTTCAGTGTCGATTTTTTTTTCTTTTTGTTTTTGTTTTCTTCGTTTTTCGAGTTTTGATGATCGAGTGTTGCTTTGTTTTTGGGAGTTTGTGTTTTTTTTCTTTTTTATTATTTTTTTTGTGAATTAACTTTTCGTTTTTCTGTATTTTTTTTGTTGGATTTTTCTTTTTTTTTCGTTTCTTTTTCTTTATATGGTTTTATTTTTGGGAGTTAAGTGGTTTTGACTTTTGTTTTTACTTCGCTTCGCTTCGGTTCATGATAGTTCGTTCCTGACATTAGACACGCGGGATGGAACCAGGCAGGCAGAAGGTGTTTAATTCTCTCTCTCTCTCTCTCTCTCTCTCTCTCTCTCTCTCTCTCTCTCTCTCTCTCTCTCTCTCTCTCTCTCTCTCTCTCTCTGTCACCATTTCTCCTTATCCTTTTCTTCTTATCTCACTAATTTCTTTATTTTTTTCTTGTTCTATCTCATTCTTTGCTCCTTTTGATTATCTTCATTCATACTATTTTTTTTTTGTTTTCTTATTCTTTCTTTTATCTTTATTCTCACTATTTTTCTCTTCTTCTTTATCACTTACTTCATTTTTGTATCTTATTTTCCTTATTTTTCCCTCTCATTCATTCATGTTTCTTGATTATTTATTTTTTTTCCTCCACCTATCTTTTCCTGTTTTTTTTTTCTTCGATATGTCATTCATTAATATTTTTTTTTCTTTTCGGCTTTCCATCTTCGTATTTTTTT
>NC_087188.1:15056234-15068734 GCF_035594125.1 Scylla paramamosain
CTCTCTCTCTCTCTCTCTCTCTCAGCAGTTCCCATGACTCCCATACATACATACATACATACATATCCCTTTCACAGTTTAATCATGAAGTGTTCGTATATATTTCACAAAGATTAAAGTCGTTTAGTAATGCAAGTAACACAACACAGCGTCTCCCCTTAAGTGCCTCCCATCCTCCTTATCTGGGCAACACAACTCCGCACTACAGCGTAAATTATAAGTTGTATAAGTAATGTGACCCGTGAAGTGTTTTAGTGGGCGACACTTAAGAGTGGGAGGAAAAAAATGAGGGTGTGATGAGAGGTGGAAATGAAGATAGGAGGAAAGGGAGATAGGGAAGAAATTGGATAAGTAAGAAAGGATTAATGCTTGGAGGAATGTGTGTGTGTGTGTGTGTGTGTGTGTGTGTGTGTGTGTGTGTGTGTGTGTGTGTGTGTGTGTGTGTGTGTTGTGTACATTTGCAAAACTATAAAATTTCTAGAAAACACTTTTTCTAACCTCCCTTTCCTTATCCACCTCTCCTTCACTCCCTCCCTTACTCTCCCTTTTATGGCGAAAGAAGAAATGGAGTAGGTTAAAAGAGGAGAGAGAGAAAACGGGGAGAGAATTAAATGAGAGAGAGAGAGAGAGAGAGAGAGAGAGAGAGAGAGAGAGAGAGAGAGAGAGAGAGAGAGAGAGAGAGTTTACATTGTTTTACTCGTTTCTTCTCAGAGACAAACTCAACACCTGTTACATATTTATAATAATGTCAACTTTATAGTTTTTATACGTCCTCTTAATGTGTGTGTGTGTGTGTGTGTGTGTGTGTGTGTGTGTGTGTGTGTGTGTGTGTGTGTGTGCGCCCGAAATAAATTTCTTCTCACTCTCCTTCATTTAATTCATCGCAGTAAGGTTGGTAAGTTTTGCAATGAGAGAGAGAGAGAGAGAGAGAGAGAGAGAGAGAGAGAGAGAGAGAGAGATAATAGAGACGCAGATATACAGAGAGCTTAATGGATGATTTATGCTCTCTCTCTCTCTCTCTCTCTCTCTCTCTCTCTCTCTCTCTCTCTCTCTCTCTCTCTCTCTCTCTCTCTACGGCTGTCAGGCATCACGGCAGCTGTTCTCTCTGTGGCTTCGCGTGATTTGCAACGCCTGTCTACCAGTATTATACGCTCTCTCTCTCTCTCTCTCTCTCTCTCTCTCTCTCTCTCTCTCTCTCTCTCTCTCTCTCTCTCTCTCTCTCTCTCATCCATCTTTTACCTTTTTTTTTCCCCTCTCTCCTTCATTCTCCTCCTCCTTCACTCTCCCGTCCTCTTACCTGCTCTCGCCGTCTCTCTCTCTGTCTCTCTCTGTCTCTTCTTTTATCACGCTGTCACCATTTATCAACACCCTTTCCCTCTTCATCTCCCTTCAGTTCCTCTCCCCTTTCCTTCTCCCTCTTTCTCCCTCCCTCTCTCCCTCTCTCTCCCTCTCCACGTGTTCCGAAGCATCAACTTAACATGAAGCGCTTCACTCGCTTGTCTAACCTGTCGTGTTAACTTTGGCCCGTTTCAGAGTCCACGTCCTTTGCAGTCAGAGCCAATTTCTCTCTCTCTCTCTCTCTCTCTCTCTCTCTCTCTCTCTCTCTCTCTCTCTCTCTCTCTCTCTCTCTCTTCAGTTTTGTTTTTCGTTTTTTTTTTTTTTTTTTTTTTGTTTCTCTCTCTCTCTCTCTCTCTCTCTCTCTCTCTCTCTCTCTCTCTCTCTCTCTCTCTCTCTCTCTCTCTCTCTCTCTCTCTCTCTCTCTCTCTCTCTCTCTCTCTCTCTCTCTCTCTCTCTCTCTCTCATTTCATATTTACTCCAGGAAGTTTGTTTCTCTCTCCCATTTTTCTTTTTCTTTTTTTCTCTTTTCTTGTTTCCTTTTTTATTTTCTCGTTTTCCTCTCAATTCCTCGTCCTTTATTATTTTCTTTCAACGTGCATTTCAAATTCTTGTCAGAGAGAGAGAGAGAGAGAGAGAGAGAGAGAGAGAGAGAGAGAGAGACAGGAAAGGTGTTAATTGTCTTTAACGAGAGAGAAACACGTGGATTTTCTGGCACTCTCTCTCTCTCTCTCTCTCTCTCTCTCTCTCTCTCTCTCTCTCTCTCTCTCTCTCTCTCTCTCTCTCTCTCTCTCTCTCTCTCTCTCTCTCTCTCTCTCTCTCTCTCTCTCTCTCTCTCTCTCTCTCTCTCTCTCTCTCTCTCTCTCTCTCTCTCTCTCTCTCTCTCTCTTTCCATCACACACCTCTTCTCCCTGTCTCTCACATCCACTTCTCACCTACTTTCCTCTCTCTTGTCCTCCTCCTCCTCCTCCTCCTCCTCCTCCTCCTCCTCCTCCTCCTCCTCCTCCTCCTCTTGTCTGCATGGCATCTCTCCTTCCTCTCTTGTTCTCTTTCTCCTTTTTTTATACCACACATCACTCATCCCCCCACTCTCTCTCTCTCTCTCTCTCTCTCTCTCTCTCTCTCTCTCTCTCTCTCTCTCTCTCTCTCTCTCTCTCTCTCTCTCTCTCTCTCTCTCTCTCTCTCTCTCTCTCTCTCTCTGAACAATGGAGAGGGACTCGGCTAATCCGGGCGCCCCCAACCCTTTCTGACAGTGCCAACAGGGACACCGAAGCCCTCTAGCGTCAGTCGTGGCACTCACAAGAAGACAAACACACGCGCCTTGTCTGGGGAGGAGGAGGAGGAGGAGGTGGAGGGTGAGGTGACAGCACTCTGGCACCGCTGGCATCTCTTTGTCACCTCTGGTCTCGTCTGGCACCTCGTAAAGTCTTGTGGTACGTTTGAATGTTGTTTTTCCTGGAGTCTTCTCAGTAATTTTCCGTTTCTTTACATTTTTTTCCTCAGCGCTCTCTTATTGGTATTTTTGGCACTCTCTCTCTCCTGGCACGCCTCACCACCTGTTCTCCCTGATGTTTACGGTGCCTCGTATCAATTCACCTTATTTTTAGCGGCTCTAGTTGGGATTTATTTGAATAGTTTTGGCGCCACTGGTTTCTGGCATTTCTGGCCCTGTATTCTGAAACCCCTTGCTTCTTCTCTCTCTCTCTCGATCGCCACGACTATTTTGAAAAGCCACGGAGGTCATTAGCAATAGTTTTATTCTCGTTTCTCTTGTTATTAATGGAGAAATCTTGTTAATCTCTCACTAGAACCGTATAAACACGTATCACTCCACCTCGACTATTTTCAAAGGCCAAGGAGATGATTAGACCGGTTAGATTCGCGTTTCTCCAGTGAATAATATAGAAATCTTGTTAATCTGTCACTAGAACCGTATAAACACTCAAAAACCCGTAGAGCTTCAGTTGAATAGAGCCTTTGGGAAGCAGCGGACGTGCGGAAATGTTTCAGAAATTGGTCGTTTTGAATGTGGAGAAGCCGTGGCGCGGAAGTGTTTCAGATTAACATGTCTTGCTCTATTACGGTGTTTCTGGCATCCAAGCTCCCCTTTGGCACCCTTTTGGCACCCCCGGACTGGCTTGGCACCTTTTCTTAGCCATTCCCAACGAGCCACATGTCCTCTCCCCTCCATAACCTTTCGCCCTCTCCCATAAAGTAACCATAGCATCCCTCACCTCCCCTACATAATCCTTTACTCCCTCCACCACCACCATAAACTCTCCCTCTGTCTCCCTCTCTCTCTCTTCTCTCCCTCATAAACCTCCCCTTCCTCTCCCGTCTCTCTCCCTCCTTGTGTCTGTCGCTCCCTCTCTTCTCTTCCTCTTTTCCATCACCTTGTCTCTTTCTGTGTGTTTATCTTTCTTTTCCTTTTCTCTTTCTTCACATTACGTAGGTGTTTTCTTTTTTTCTTTGGTTTTCTCTTTGTTTCTCATTTTCTCCCTTTCTGTCTTTCGTTCTCTCTGTTTATCTTTTTTCTTCCTTTTTTATCACTCGCTCTCTCAGTTCCTTGCTTTTTCTCCCTTTCTCTCTCTCGTTTTGTCTCCTTTTCTGTTTCTTAACGTTTCTGTCTTCCTGTCTCTTTGTTTCCCATTTTCTCTCGTTCTGTCTCACTTCTTTCTCTCTCTTTTTCTCTCTAGTCTCCATTTCCTCTTTCCCTTCCTTTTTCTCTTTCCTCACCATGAGAGAGAATGAGATAGAGACAGACAGAGAGAGAGAGAGAGAGAGAGAGAGAGAGAGAGAGAGAGAGAGAGAGAGAGAGAGAGAGAGAGAGAGAGAGAGAGATAATTACAAGTATTTCATGTTCTTTCTACACTCCGGTAACCTTTTCCAATCTTACCTCACCTTTAGAAACACTGTGTTGCATTCTTCCACTCCAGCCTCACTTTCTTGCCCCTTCTTCCGCTTGCGACACTCACCTGGTGATTGTGAGAGCACCTGGCGAGAGAGGGAGAGAGGGAGAGGGATGAATGATGGAAAGATGCAAAGGTAGCGAAGGAAAAAAAAATGAATTACTGGGGATTTGAAAGGAGTGAGGTACTGGAGAGAGGTGGAGATTGGGAGGGAGGGAAGGAGGGAAGAACATGCACCTGGTGGAGGAAAGAGGTAAGGTTGTGCCACTTCGTCGGCTGAATTCGTCTAAGTTAATTATAAGCAAAATTTCCTCTTTGCTTCTCATTTCCACATTTTTTCCTTTAATTTTTCCTACCTTCTTCCTTCTCCTGTTTCTCCTTTTCCTCTTGTTACTTCTCCTCCTCCTTCTTCTTGTTTCTCTCTCCGTTCTTGGTTTTAGATTAATTTCGTTTTTCTTGGCTTTTTTTTTGTTTCGTTATTCATTTATTGATTATTCTCTTTCGTTAAATTGTTCCTTCCGTCCATTCATCAATTCCTTCACTTTTCATTTCATTTCCTTCCTGCTTTTCTTCTTTTCCTTCCATTCTTCCTTCATTCATTAATTTCTTCATTTCCTTCTTTCCTTCTCTCCTTTCCATCTATTGTTCCATCTCTCCTCCATCCTTCCATCTATATACTTCCATCCTTCTCTCTCCTTCCCTTCTCTCCATCACTCCTTCCTCCCTCTTAACCCTTTTATCCCTACTCAGGTGTGCCAAATTTCCTCAGGTGAAGTCGTGAATTTCTACTCCTTTTTACTTTACTTTTAATTAACTCAGGTGTTCCGTGTTTCACTTTACTCTTTCTCTCTCTTTCACTCTTTTTTTCAATCTTTTTCCCTCCCTCTCTTATTCTCTTTTCTTCCGCTTAGGTTGTCATTCCTTGTGTCTGTCCTTCCCCTCTTTCTCTTACGTCTAATCTTCGTCCAATTTTCCACCCCCTTGTTTTTCCCTCCGACGTGTTCCTCCATCTTCATTTCCTCTCCCGCCTGTGTCTCTCAGTTGGAGGAGGAGGAGGAGGAGGAGGTGGTATAGTTTCTCCTCCATTCTGCTCTGGAGGGAACAGGAGAGAGGCTGAATGTCACAGACCTCTCTCTCTCCATCCCATCTCTCCTTGTTACCTCCATTTCCCCTTCCCTCCTGTCCCTCTTCCTCCACCTCCTCTTCCTCTACCTGTCCTCTTAAGCTTACCTGAGTCACCTTGCGGGCGTATTTACCTCCCATTTCCTCCCTCTTTCCTTCATCTATTCCACCTGTCACCACGTCTTCCGGCTTCTTCCCCTCTTTTCTCCTCACCTGTCTGCTATACCTCACCTCTCTCCCTCTCTCTTTCTCTCTCGCTCTCGCTCTCTCATCACCACCTGTCTCTCCCATTAACCCTTTCCTCACGTTTAGTTCTTGTTTGTGTAGTTGGTTTTCATTTTTTATTGCTCATTTATCTTACTTAGTGTCTCTTTGGAGCTGTCCCTTATTGCTTCACTCCCTGTGTGTGTGTGTGTGTGTGTGTGTGTGTGTGTGTGTGTGTGTGTGTGTGTGTGTGTGTGTGTGTGTGTGTGTGAAGTCAAGCTGATTACATATTTTTCCGTTGCGTGTTTTCTTTCTCTCTCTTTACTTTTTTTAATACTTCCACGTTCTTCAAGTCAACGTCTTAATTGATTTTTACACTTCGGCCGTGGAAATCCTGCGCTCTGAGTCCTTGCTTCCCGTCTAAGTCACGTTCCTGTTCATATTTTTAGCGTCCGACTTTGCACAACTTGACTGTCACCGCTTGAATAATGAGAGTAAGTGGCTTATGTGCGCCCTGTCTCCTTACGCGGCTAGACACGACACTCATATATCAGTATTAGGATTTTTCTATCAGTTTCCCCTTGAGTTCCCGCCGCCTGGGTACGAGAGAAGCCACCCCTTAACACTGGCCGGGTAAGCATTCCGTTTTCTTTCTTTGTTTACATCCGTCAGCTGTTTAGGCGCAGCTGACAGGAGTGTTTATGAGCGGGGGTGACACACACACACACACGCACGCACGCATGGTTCTCTCTCTCTCTCTCTCTCTCTCTCTCTCTCTCTCTCTCTCTCTCTCTCTCTCTCTCTCTCTCTCTCTCTCTCTCTCTCTCTCTCTCTCTACTTATTTATCAATGTTGTTATTTTTAGTTGCTTTTCTAAGTTAGGTTAGGTTAGTTAAGTGTCTATTATTGTAGCCGTGATTCCCAATACCAGTTCTGCTCATGTCATTGGTCTTATTCTATATATTACTGAAAACAAAGCAGAATCATCAACATTATAATTACTGACAATAATATCATTCTTCTGTTCCCGCTCGAGTCTTACCATTACTTAATACAAAAAAAAAATAAAAATAAAGAAAAAAACACTACGACATTTTCAGATCACAAAATAAATCACAAAAGGAAATAGCTAAATTTTCCACTGTCTCTCTTTCTCTCTCCCTATTTTTTTTTTTCCTCCTATTTCTTGTCCCTTTCAATAGACAAGGAAGGTCATAGGAGAGAATTTACTATTAACCTTTTCATTGCCTGCTTTTTGTCTCTGTCTTTACCTGCAGGAAGCTTACGTCAGGTTCGCCTGGGGGACCTTGTGAGGCTGTGATGTCATCCGTACGCTGTTGGATTCTGTATTTATAAGATTTACTGAGGAAAAATGAGACTTGTTGCGAAAATGTCTATAAATAAAGTGAGTTTTCTTCGTGAGATAGAGTTTGAGAGAGAGAGAGAGAGAGAGAGAGAGAGAGAGAGAGAGAGAGAGAGAGAGAGAGAGAGAGAGAATCTTGCCAGTCATCTCCAGTTGATCGATGCAAATGTCAGAGTTGAGGTCATCAATCAACGTGGAGCTTCACTATGACACGCCATCAACGAGAGAGAGAGAGAGAGAGAGAGAGAGAGAGAGAGAGAGAGAGAGAGAGAGAGAGAGAGAGAGAGAGAGAGAGAGAGAGAGAGAGAGGAAGGATTAAGGGGAGAGGTGATGGAGGAGGTGAGAAAATGATAGGTTTGTGAGTTTTTTGTCGTGTGGAAACAAGTATAAAACAGGTCGAGTTATTTCCTCTTTTATTTAATACTTCTTCCCATTTCTCCTAAACATTTCACAATTTTCTATTTTTCCATTTTTCTATTTTTTTTACTTTTCTTCTTAGTCATTTCTTGTTTTATCTAATAAATCTTTCCATTTCCTCAAAATATTTAACGATTTTCCATTTATCTTCCATTTCTGTCTATATTTTCTTTATTTTTATCTTTTCCCTCTCAGTTATTCCTTTATTTCTCTTATTTTCTCATTTCCCCCAAACACTCCTTTCCATTCCCTTGAAAATATCTTCCTATTTCTTCGTAATTTTCCTTATACCCTCCCATCTCATTTCCTTTCTCCTTCCATCACCCACCAATCCACTCATTCCCTCCACCTCCCTCCACCTCACACCTCTTCCTTATCTCCCAGAACCATCCTTCTCCACCCTTTCCTCCATACCTTTCCCAAGACGGATGGGGCGCTGCGGGAGGCGGACACCCAAACATCTCGGTAGCTATTCCTTGTCCAGCCGTCGTGGCCCCCTCTGCAGCGCCCTGACAAGTGGAGGAGGCGCCGTGCCCTCTAAACCCTGTAGGAACACATCAACAGTCCGCCCCTGTGATGGTTCTCCTTGTAGTGGTTCATGTTACTGGTTCCTCGTGGGGTTCTTGTACCGGAGTTGACAGGATTATCATAACTAAGGCATCTGTATCCGTCACGCAGCTGGGAAGAGTACGAGGCGTGTAATGGGGAAGCTTGAGGTCCACGGAACATTAAAAAGCCATACCTGTCTGTCTGGCGTCTCTAGCGAGGCTTATGGGTGAGTGAGTTCTCTCTCCCTCTCCTCTCCTCCTTTCTTGTTCGCTGTTCCTTACTCTCTCTTTCTTCCGTGTCCCTTTTTTTGTTTCTTGTTTCTTCTTGCATTTTCTCTTCATTTTCCTTCGCTTCTTTTGTTCTCTCGTCTGTTTTTTATTGATCTTTTTTTCAGTTGCGTTTTGTTTTTGTTTTTTTTATTGTGATTTTGTCGTTTTCTTCGTTAATATACTGATGTATTGTAGGAATGCGATTACTATCTCTCTCTCTCTCTCTCTCTCTCTCTCTCTCTCTCTCTCTCTCTCTCTCTCTCTCTCTCTCTCTCTCTCTCTCTCTCTCTCTCTCTCTCTCTCTCTCTCTCTCTCCCCCACTACACCTACCCGTCTCGTTTACCTGTCCACTCTCACAATCCCATCCATACCTTTACTGCATCCCACCTTTCAACCCCCCCAGGTAAACCCATCCCCCTTACCCCCTCCCCTAGTCTACCTGGATCCCTACCTGAGCGGGCGGGCAGGTAACAAGTATCAGAGCCCCGGGTATCCCTCGCTGTTCGCCGTCATCGCCCACTCAACGCCTTGTCGATGAGCCAGATAACTCCAAGCTTTATGATAACACCAGCAGCGGTCGCACAGAGCCAGCCAACCATGGGATTTATGACAGTCGCTTACTATGCTTAACCACTGCAGAGGATGGGGGAGGGAGGGGTACAGGGGAGGGTAAGTGGGTAAGAGGGTAGAAGGAAGGGGTGGGTAGCTGGGCAAGGGGCAAGATGGAAGGGAAGGGTGGTTTTGTGAAAGGGGTAATGAGAGTTGAGCTAGGAATGGTGATGGAGGGAAAGTGGGTGTAGTGGTTGTCGTTGTGGTTGTGGTGGTGGTGGTGGTGGTAGAGACAGGGGAGAAAAGTTTGAATTTCTGCCATAGATAAGAAAGAAAATAATGAAATCTAGTTTGCATGTAGAATCACACACACACACACACACACGTACGTCCTCTCTCCTTTCTAGATAACCACAACCATTTAGAGTCAATATCACACCCGGACATTTCAGTGCAAATCCTATCTTTCTCCCACAACTCTGAGTATTATTGTACAAGGAAAGGTCCCAGGGAATCAAAATGCGTACCTGGGCTGCATCTCTTAGCCAGGTAGGGTTATCACGTTCTTGAGTGCCGTACAGGGGCTAAGATCAACCTTGCGATAGCCGTAGTGGAGGGAGAAACACAGTGGTCATTGGGCAGTCGCTTCGGCCTGTCTCTCTTCTAGACGGGTGCAAAGTCTGTAAGGAATACGAAAGGAGAGTAGAAGGAGAGGAGAGAAGGTTAAGTGTTGTTAGTTTGGCTTACTTTGTGTGTGGCGGGCAGTGTAACGCGAATATTTTACTTTGGCATGGTTTTGTGATGATGAAGGGGAAATTTTCGTGGTCTAAGCTAACGTTATCTAACCTAACTTAAGCTAATCTAACTGTGGTTGATAGTGTAAGGCGAATACTAAGGCTTGTGTTGTGTTAATTAGGGGCAAATCTTCGGATCCTAACCTAATTTAATTTAACCTAATCTAACATTATCTTACCTTACCTTACCTAATCGAACCTAGCATAGTTATGGATTGTTATTTTAGTGATTAAGGATTAGGCAAATATATTTCTAGTAGATTATTTTATATGGAGGTTATAGAAATTATCCTTAAGCAGGTTGAAAAAGAAAATAAGACTAGAAAAACATCTTTGAATTACAGTTTTATTGAAGACTGTACATTGAGTGACTCATGGCTAATATAAAACAGCGGAACTCACTTTGACTGCTTAAAAACTGACCTAGAGAACAGATGAACAGATTACCAAGAACTCTCATTCCCAGAAGCAGACAGAGAGAGACCAGGTGTCGCAATAAATCACAAGAAATAGAAGTAAAAGTCATAAATTCGAAAGCAACGCCAAATTTTACGTCAAATGGCGGTTCAGAAGTGATACAAAACCGTGTTCGAATCCTTGTTAGCTTTTTGTATGGGGGAAAAACAAGTTACCTGTAATACGTGGCCAGGTGAGGATTGCAAGGTGACTCAGGGAATAAATTCAAGGAAAAGTGATCTGCGGGTTAATATACGTGGCATTTAAAGGAAGAGGGAAAAAATAAGGGAGAAGAAAATAGCTCCTATTATTGTATCTATTTGTCAGACTATTAGAAGACAAATTTGGGATGATACTAATGGGTTTCTTCATGTTTCTCTTTATTTTATTCTTCCTCTTCCTCCTCCTCTTCCTTCTCTTCCTTTTTGCTTCTTATTTTTGTCTTGTTCTCTTTTTTTCTTGTTCTTGTTGTTCTTTTTGAAATTTAGATTTTTATTCTATTTCATACTCTCTCTCTCTCTCTCTCTCTCTCTCTCTCTCTCTCTCTCTCTCTCTCTCTCTCTCTCTCTCTCTCTCTCTCTCTCTCTCTCTCTCTCTCTCTCTCTCTCTCTCTCTCTCGATTACGTTGATTTATGTTCGCAGTTTCGGGGTTTTTAAAAAGCGGTTAATTGCTTCCTGTTACTTCTGTGAGATTTGTGTCTTGCGGTTACGAACGTGGTGGTGGTGGTGGTGGTGGTGGTGGTGAGGTGGTGGTGGTGGTGGTGCAGCTTGCGTCGTATTGATTTAAATTTGACTATTAAAGAATGCGTTTTTTCTCTCTCTGTCTGCCTGTCTGTCTGTCTGTCTGTCTATCTTTGGCTATCTGTCAATCTCTCTCTCTCTCTCTCTCTCTCTCTCTCTCTCTCTCTCTCTCTCTCTCTCTCTCTCTCTCTCTCTCTCTCTCTCTCTCTCTCTCTCCCCATCCCTATCACCCCTCCACGCACACAATTTAATCCCACCTGTAACAGAAGCCGTAAAAAGACTTTAGCGTTTTAGATTAGAGAGAACGGCGGAGCAAGTCAGCCTGCCGTGTTGATCAGCGGGGGATTAGCAGGCGTGAAACAGAGGCAGAGGAGGCGAAATTGTCTCCCATAAAGCATCATCAGATCGCGCAGGACACAGGACAGATATATGAAAAGCGCTGCGCAGTTTGAGAATTCATGTGTTCGTTTCATTTTTTCATTTTTTTACGTCTCTTTGTCTCTATCTCTGTCTTCCGAGGTGTTAGACAGGAGGGTAATCTTAATTTTCTTCCTGCTTTGTAGTTTGCAGGGCTGGAGGGAGGGAGGGTCGAAAGGAAGGGAGGGAAGGGAGAGTTGATGGGGTGTGAGGAAGGGAGAGACTGTGTTTGGGGAGAGAGAGAGAGAGAGAGAGAGAGAGAGAGAGAGAGAGAGAGAGAGAGAGAGATTTCTGTCCCTATCTTCCTTCCTTCCTTCCTTCCTTCCTTCCTTGTCCTCTTTGTATCTTTATTTACGAGTATTTATTTCTTCCTTTCACCCTTCCTTCCTTCCTTTCGTTCCTTCACACCCATCAAACACTCACGAAGGAAAGCCAAACCCTCCCTTTCCTTCCCTACACTCCCATCCTCTCTCTCCTGCAGAAGGCGTTGGTGGCGGTAGTGGCGGTGGTGGCGGTGGTGGTGGTGGTGGTAGTCACTCCGGGAGGCAAGACTCGGTAACTTAGGGTCCTCCTCGTCATATTTTCCTGGTAGGGAATGGGTGTAATTTTATCCCAAGTTAGCGGGGGGCTTGCTATTTACGGAGGCGGTGCTAATGGAGAGGCCTGGAGGGTATTACTTATCCATTAATGAGGGTTAAAAAGGGTGGTGAGGCAGGGAGGTAAGGGAGGAGGCAGGGAGATGGTTAAGGAGGAAAGGAAGAAGAGAGAGGGGTGGTGAGGAAAGGGAGGAGAAGGAGGAAAGGGAAGAGGGGTGGTGAGGAAAGGGAGGAAAGAGGGGAAGGAAAAGGAATGAAGCAGGGAGAAAAGATAGGAGGGAGGAGGAGGAAAGAGAGGGATAGTGAGGAAAGAGAGGAGGGGCAGCTAAGTTTCCTCCCTCATCTGGCGCCTGTTTCCTCCCTTTTTTCCTTTCTTCCTTCCTCTGCTCCTCTCTTCCTCCCTTTTTTTCCTCTCACATTCCATTCCCTTCCCCTTCTATCTTTACTCCTCTCCCTCTCTCCCTCTCCCTCTCACTCTCACTCTCACTCATTAATCCCTGCGGACAGTCGATCTTATATACCATTAACTGTCTTGCTTACGAGCCTTCCAATTATATCAATGAAAGTAAGGCGTGTTTACTACCATTGCTACCATTTGTGTATGTCATATTCTCTCTCTCTCTCTCTCTCTCTCTCTCTCTCTCTCTCTCTCTCTCTCTCTCTCTCTCTCTCTCTCTCTCTCTCTCTCTCTCTCTCCCCCACTGAGCAAGGGAGGGAGAAAAATAAGACTAGAGGAAGAAAAAAAGTCTCGCTTCTTAATATTTTCATTAGCATTCAATT
>NC_087188.1:15071234-15096234 GCF_035594125.1 Scylla paramamosain
GCCATCTTGCCAACACTTAGCATTTCAGGAGCACACTAAACGCTGCCATAACTTGCTGCCTGAACACTAAGGCAAGACTAAACCCGACTGCTCTCTCTCTCTCTCTCTCTCTCTCTCTCTCTCTCTCTCTCTCTCTCTCTCTCTCTCTCTCTCTCTCTCTCTCTCTCGCTCGGCTTCGTTTGATCGCGCTGATGCGAGGCAAATATTAATTGATCAATCAGTCAGTCTGGCTCTCTCTCTCTCTCTCTCTCTCTCTCTCTCTCTCTCTCTCTCTCTCTCTCTCTCTCTCTCTCTCTCTCTCTCTCTCTCTCTCTCTCTCTCTCTCTCTCTCTCTCTCTCTCTCTCTCTCTCATTTTTTTTTAACATTGAAAAAAAAACACACTTAAACAATGACAGATAGAGACGAACATAAAGAAAGACAGACAGACAGACAGACAGACAAAACAAACAATGCTACAGACAGACAGACAGACATTCTCCATCATTACCTGACTGTAAAACTGTAAAATATGAGGAAATTTGCATGCGTGGCTGGTGTTTGGTGGTTGAGGGAAGAGGTGGGGGTGTCGGGGAGGGGAGGGAGAAGGAGTGGAAGAGTGGAAGAGTGGAAAGGAGGAAGAGAGGGAGGGAGTGTGGAAGAGGGACAGTAAAGGTGGACCATTAACCCAACTTAACCTAACCTTAACCTAACTTAACCTAACCAAAACCTAACCTAACATTACCTAACCTAACCTAACTTAACCTAACCTAACCTAACCATACCTTACCTAACCTAACCTAACCTAACCTTACCTAACTTAACCTAACTTAACCTAACCTAACGTAACATAACCTTACCTAATCTAACCAAACATAATCTTACCTAACCTAACTTAACCTTACCTAACCTTACCATACTACATAATCTAACTTAATATAATCTTACCTAACCTTATTTAGCCTAACCTAACGATGATAATGATAAAAAGAGATACAGATTAATATAAAGAGACAGACAAACAAAACAGGACGAAAGGAGAGGGAAAGACTACTGCACTGAGAGAGAGAGAGAGAGAGAGAGAGAGAGAGAGAGAGAGAGAGAGAGAGAGAGAGAGAGTGTGACAGAAAGAGGATTAAAAAAAATAAGCGATGAGAGAAAGAGAAAATGAAGAGAGAGAGTGTGTCAGCATATGTAAACTGAGAGACAGAGAGAAAAGGGACGAAAAAGACGTGTATGTGGAAACAAAACACACACACACACACACACACACACACACACACACACACACACTCAAAAAATATACTGCGATAGATGACGAATGCATTGAATTAAGAGAGAGAGAGAGAGAGAGAGAGAGAGAGAGAGAGAGAGAGAGAGAGAGAGAGAGAGCTAAACAGACATACCTACCTGGCTGGCTGGGTGGTTAGCTGGCTGGCTGGTTGGCTGGCTGGCAGAGAGAGAGAGAGAGAGAGAGAGAGAGAGAGAGAGAGAGAGAGAGAGAGAGAGAGAGAGAGCTAAACAGACATACCTACCTGGCTGGCTGGGTGGTTAGCTGGCTGGGTGGCTACGTGGTTGGGTGGCTAGGTGGTTGGGTGGCTGGCTGGCTGGCTGGCAGTCTGAGGCCCTTAAACAAGAGGAGAAGCAAGCGGGCGGGACCTGATATTGGGAGTGCAGCGAGGGCAAGCAATTTACGTAGCAATCTGAACGAGGAGGACTGAGGCAAAAGGCGTGAAGTCCCCACTGTTATGGCGCGAGACGAGAGGAGGGAGAGGGAGAGGGAGAGAGAGAATGGGAAATGAACTGTTTTAGATGTGGTAGGGGTGCACACCAGAGAGAGAGAGAGAGAGAGAGAGAGAGAGTAACGTTATAAACAGAAGCGACTCATTTACCTGTAAGTGTTACCTGAATATCTTACCACACCTGTATTGTCTTACCTGTACAAATTGCAATCAAGACTTCCGGACAGGTAAAAAGAAGAAAAAACCCACTTCAATGCATATTCTCCTCATCCTCTTCTTCCTTCTCCTAGTCCACCTCTTCTTTCTCCCCTTCCTCCTCTTCCTTCGTAAACTGCAAAGCTTCAGTGAATAAAAAGCTTTAATGAAAAGCAAGCAAGCATCATATTGTTCTTTTTATTCTGACAATGCAAACGTTAAAATGCGTGAAAATATATGTAGATAAAGCCATAATTTCTTTACTTTACGTTCAGGCATCGAGGAAAATTTATAATTGATCGTATCTTTTTTTTCCTTTGTTTGTGTTCGTGTTCCTTTTGTTTCCTCTTTTAATTCTAGTCAAGGTTAGTTTTTTTTTTTTTTTAGTGAGTTCATCTTTTTCTTTTTTTCTTTTTCCTTTCTTTCTTTCTTTCATTGTGGTTTTCAAGTTGGGTGTGTGATGTAATTTTGTGTCCCCGTGAATAGGAAGTTTATAAGCTAGTATTCTCTCTCTCTCTCTCTCTCTCTCTCTCTCTCTCTCTCTCTCTCTCTCTCTCTCTCTCTCTCTCTCTCTCTCTCTCTCTCTCTCTCTGTTATTACACTCCATTCCTCTTTTCCTTTATCCTCTGTCTTTTTTTCCATTTTCCTTTCTTTTGGGTACCCAGGGAAATGAAGGGAGGGAGAGAAAGAGAGAGAGAGAGGCTGAGAGGACAAAAGAAGAGAGGAAGAGAGAGAGAGAGAGGGAGAGGTAAATTGGTAACTGGTGGCCGCCATTACTATTTGTTTAATCAAGGTGGACGTATCAAAAGTCCTTCTCTCCCTCACTCTCACCCACTCTCCCTCTCCCATTCTCCCCCCAGTCTTATTCCACACCCTCGTATTACATCTGCATGAGTTTTCCCTCTCTCCCTCCTTCAATGAATAAGCAAGGCACAAGGGACAGTGTTCAGGGTCCTTACTCTCTCTCTCTCTCTCTCTCTCTCTCTCTCTCTCTCTCTCTCTCTCTCTCTCTCTCTCTCTCTCTCTCTCTCTCTCTCTCTCTCTCTCTCTCTCTCTCTCTCTCTCTCTCTCTCGCTATATGTTGTTTCTAAAGTAATAAAGAGTAGAAATTAAAACTGAAAATAGTGTTTAAATCTTTCACTATTATGTTGGATGGAATAAAAATGAAAGACTTACAATAATATTTTACTTTTGCATCTGTTGATTGGACAGAAGAGGGGTGAAAGAGTGAAAGTAATGGTTCATTTTTGCATCTGTTGGTTGCACAGAATAGGGATGAAAGAATGAGGAGACTGGTTTACTCTTGCATTAGTTAGTTGGACAGATAGGGATGAAAGAGTGAAGATGCCAGCTAATAGGGAATAAGGAATGAAAAGACTAGTTAACTCTTGCATCAGTGAGTGGGACAGAATACAAATAGTAATAAGAGAGAGGGAGCCAAAAGTTCACTAGAGGAATAACTGTGAATGAATTTGTAAAAGGTGAAGAGAACTGAGAAAGACTTAAGACAACTCCCCCTCTTTCTCCTCCTCTTCCTCCTCCTCTGGCGCATTGATACATATGCATATTCAGAACCTGCTTGAGGTCGACCAATAAATACCAGTTAAAAGTGACATGTTTCCACCAGAGAGAGAGAGAGAGAGAGAGAGAGAGACATGGGCAAGGCTTCAGTAATGTTTGTTCAGTAAACGATTCACTTTCTCGAAGTAATGAAGCTTATTCTTCCTGGGGTGTGCTTCAAAGACTGTCTCGAGGCTTCACTCCTGACTCCTGAGTGTTGGTTCGTGTCACAGGACTTCAGAGGGTGTAGCAGGAATGGGGAGGAGTAATGGGGAGAGACTGACTGACATTAGGGTGAAAAATATGGGTTGGGGTGTGGGGTGGAATAGTGATGGGAAGTAACTGACATGGAAAGGGTGAGAAATGTTGGTTGGGGTGTAGGAAGGGGTTTGGGGTGATTGGGGTGGTTGTGGGGATGTGTGGGAAGTGTTTGGGTGAGAGTATGGGGAGATATAAAAAAGCTGGGGAGAGAAATGAGAAATTAATTTGTAGTAGTAGTAGTAGTAGTAGTAGTAGTAGTAGTAATCTTAGCATCTGTTTACTCATGGGTACTTCACACACACACACACACACACACACACACAGATAAGGGCAAGGCATGGCTTCACAATTACCACGTCAGTTGGCGCCCTTGTCCTCTCTGCATGTGGCGAGAGAGAGAGAGAGAGAGAGAGAGAGAGAGAGAGAGAGAGAGAGTGGGGGGTACCTGTAAATAATCTCCCAAGACGAAGGAGAGGAAAGATATTAATGATTGTCTGTTAAATAATACAAAGGAAAACACTAGCAAGAACTGACCTGTTATTTAATGAAGGCTTCTCTCCTTTCCTCAACCATTAAAGACAAACAAATAAAAGGCCTAATTTTTTCCCCTCAGAATTCAGACGCGGTGGAGTGTGAAACAAAAAAAAAGACAGACGAAGGAAAAAAAAAAAGCGCACACACACACACACACACACACACACACACACACACACACACACACACACACACACACACACACACACACACACACACACACACACACACACACACACACACACACACACACACACACACATAAAAAATAAAACAAATGAATTGGAGGGAGAGAGGAGGAGGAGGAGGAGGAAGGTGAGTAAAGGAAGAAAAATCCTTAGTGTGTGTGTGTGTGTGTGTGTGTGTGTAGGAAGAAGGGAGGGAAGGACTGGAGAGAAGAAGGGAAGGAAAGAAGGAGGAGGAAATGAGTGTGGAGAGAAGGTGAAGGAAAGGAAAAAAGGAGAGAGAAATTGAAGCGAAGGAAAGGAAAGAAGGGAAGGAATGGAGAGAAAAGAAGAAGAAGGGAGAGGCTGGAGAGAAGGTGGAAAGGAAAGGAGGAGGAAAGGAGAGTGGAGAGGGGCTGGAGGGAGAGGAGGAAAGACGAAGGAGGAGGAGGAGGAGGAGGAGGGAAGTCAGGGATGTCAAAGGTCTCTCGGCGATCTGGCAACACTGGGAGTCTGTGATGTCGGTAGGCTTTGAAGTGACGCGAGCTCTTTATGCATCGTCAGGCGTCTTGAAGCACCTTTTGTTACCCGTCTGAGCTAAACAATGGGCCTCGTGAACACTGCGCACTGATAACATCCATCAAAATCACGCCTTGGTTTCAAATAGCTTCGTTTTGTTTTCGCGTGTTTTGGGGCGGGCGGGAGTCGGGCGGGCGGGCGGCGAGCGGGTATTGTGTTGGGTGATAAATGATACGGAGAGGCAGCCCAAACAGAGTCCATTGTGGGCCTGACACGTCGAATCTTGGTTAATTTACTTAAAGTGATGGCCAGGCTTTTGTGGGCCGCTCGCTTCACTGCCTCTCTCTCTCTCTCTCTCTCTCTCTCTCTCTCTCTCTCTCTCTCTCTCTCTCTCTCTCTCTCTCTTGCTTCTTTTCATCCGTTCCTTCAGTCGCTTTTCCTGGGTTTTTCTATCTTTTCTTTCTTTTTTTTCGTGTGTGTGTGTGTGTGTGTGTGTGTGTGTGTGTGTGTGTGTGTGTGTGTGTGTGTGTGTGTGTGTGTGTGTGTGTGTGTGTGTGTGTGTGTGTGTGTGTGTGTGTATGTGTTTGTGTTTGCATGTCTGTGTGTGTTCCGCCTCCGCCTTCTCTTTTTCTTTCTCCTCCTCCTGCTCCCCCTTCCTCCTCCTCCTCCTCCTCCTCCTCCTCCTCCTCCTCCTCCTCCTCCTCCTCCTCCTCCTCCTCCACCTCCTCCTCTTCCTTTTCCTCTTCGGCAGGTGCTTGGTTGAATAGCTTCTTCCCTTTTGTTCCCTCTTCTCCCTCTCCTCCTCCTCCTCCTCCTCCTCCTCCTCCTCCTCCTCCTCCTCCTCCTCCTCCTCCTCCTCCTCCTCCTCCTCCTCTTCGGACCCCTTTACCTCCTCCTCCATTATTGTTTGTATGAGAGTAAGCACCAAAAAACCACCACATTTTTTCCTTATACAAACATACGAGTATTTTATAACCAACATAAAATTCCCAAGAATCATTTATGACCCAGATTTCCATTAGACGCAATAACAGTAATAATAATTTTTGCCCATCAACTCTTCCCTTCACAGTCAAGACAAATATATAAGGACGTACGAAGCTGCAGTAACTATTTATTTATTTATTTATTCTTCTCTATATAAATGTTAGTGCATATATACATTTCTTTTCCCTTGAGTGGGCATCCTTCTCCCAATGTTCAGTGTGCCATGTCGACTGTTCATGCTTGGGTGGGTGTCCTTAGCTAAGCCGTGCCCTTCTGAGACTCTGGGCGTGTGTGAGTGTGTGTGAGGCAAGGGAAGGGTGTGGGTATGTGTGTGTGTGTGTGTGTGTGTGTGTGTGTGTGTGTGTGTGTGTGTGTGTGGAGAGAGTATGAGTGTGTGTGTTTGTGAGGTAGCAGAAACGTGTGTGTGTGTGTGTGTGTGTGTGTGTGTGTGTGTGTGTGTGTGTGTGTGTGTGCGTGTGAGTGAGTGAAGAGAAGAAAGGAGATAATGTTTAGGAGTAAGAAGAAGAACAGGATAAGAAAAGAAGTATGAGAGTATTGGAATGATGAGAGGGTAAGAAAGAGAGGAGGAGGAATAAAGATAATAGAATAAAAAAAAACGAAACAAAAGAAAAGAAAGAACAAAAAAAAAACAAGAAATATAACAATGAGTAACGAAAGAGGTGAGATAAGTAAGGAGGAATAAAGAAAGATAAGAAAGAGATATAGGGAATTAAGAAAGAAGGAATAGAGATAAAGAATGCAATGCGAAGGATAAGAAAACGATAAGGAAAGAGTTAAGTAGATTTTTAAGCAATATAAGGAGTTAAGAGTTCAAATTTAAATAAGGCATTAGGATTTAGAAGGTATAAGGATATAAGAGACAAGGGATTCGAACCCCAAGGACACGTAAATTAGTGCTACTGTTGCTTCCTAAATCCCATTCGCCTTTTATGGATCCCCCTGCTTACGTAATCATCTAATCCTTTGAATCCTGTCATCTATTGTCTGGCCAACCGTAAATATTCAGCACTTTATACTTCCTACATCTATTTTTTTTTTAAACCCTGTCTCTCTTTTATGCACTAACTTTCTCGACCAATCAGCGCCTTTGTGTACATCTCACGCCGGGTTCTTATTGGCTACCGCTGCCTCTCGTTTTTCTCTCAAGGTTACTCCCGGCCTGGCTATTGTTAGGCGGTATTTGCTGCTACGGTAGCCCGCATAGCAACCTTGATTTAGTGCCCTCTTAAATGCTGGGTTACGTTTCATTGATGGCTGGAAGGAGGACGAGGAGGAGGTGGCGGTGGCGGTGGTAGTGGTGAAGATAAGTTGGGGTTGTCAGAGGAGGAGAAGGAGGAGGAGGAGGTGAGGAAGAGTGGTGGAAGAAGAAGGAGGTGGAGCGATAGGTTGTGGATGTCAGAGAAGTTGAGGAGGACAGAGGTGGAGAAGTTAGGTAATGGATAGGTTAAGTTAGGGATGAGTGAGTGGATGAAAGGAAGATAAGGAAGATTGAAGTGGATAAGGTGTTTAGATAAATAAGGAAGGTTGAAATATGAAGGAGCGATAAGACATGAGATAGGAAGATAATCTCTCTCTTTATTTGCCCGAAAGTTTGTCATCTGTTCTTAATCATATTCTCTCTCTCTCTCTCTCTCTCTCTCTCTCTCTCTCTCTCTCTCTCTCTCTCTCTCTCTCTCTCTCTCTCTCTCTCTCTCTCTCTCTTCCAGGCGCTAATGGGAAAGACTTGCTTCTTAAATGGCTAGAGGGAATTAAAGGGAGGGACTAAAAAAAGAGAGAGGAGAGAGGAGAGAAGAGAAAAAAAAAACTAATTAAGAGACAGAGATTAAACCCTTACTCTTTAGACACGAAGGTTTAATTTACCTTTAAAGCACCCTCCTCCTCCTCCTCCTCCTCCTCCTCCTCCTCCTCCTCCTCCTCCTCCTCCTCCTCCTCCTCCTCCTCACATCTTCCCGATAACTCATGCTGTCATTTTCACTACTTATTTTCATTTCCATTTGATCTTCCTTCTCACCCTCCCTCTCCCTCTCCATCCCTGCCTCTCCCTCCTCTCCCTGCCTCTCCCAGCCTCTCCCTTCACCCTTAGAGGCACTTGGAGTAAGACTGAGGGACTGAAGGGGCTAAGGGTACGGTCTTACCACCCCCCTGACCCTCCCCTGACCCCCCTACCACCCCAGAGGCACGTGAATACCTCCAAGAGTGTATTGTAATGTAGATTCTTATTGAAGGATTCCTTAGAGGGCGTGAGTGAGTACGAGGCGCGATGGTGGTGGTCCCTGTCAAGAGGAGGAGGAGGAGGAGGAGGAGGAGGAGGAAATGAAAAGGAAAAGACAGATTGACAGAAAATAAATGTGTGTCGTTTGATTTTTTGTTTCATTTTCTTTTTCTTGTTCTTGTTTTTTCTTGTTCTTCGTTTTCTTTTGACTGTAGTGGCTTTTTTTTTTTTGTCGTTTCATTTTGTCTTTCTATCTTCCTTCCTTCCTTCCTTTTTTCCCTCCCTCCCTCCCTCTCTCCCTTCTCCCTCCACGCACCCACGCCCTCCCCAAACACCGCTAAGCAAAGAATAAACCATTACCCTTTAACCTCTCTGTTTGTTTCTCCCTCTTCCTCCTTCCCTCCTACACTTTTACGTCCTTCCCTCCTTCCCTCCCTCCCTCCCTTCCTCCTCGCGTCCTTTATAGCGCCTTAAGACACCGGGCGGCCGTACGGTAAGAGTGAAACATGCTTAATATAATTTTAACGTTTTTCTCCGCAAGACTCAATGAAAACAAGGGAGATTATGTTGAAGTGAAAATTATATTGTTTATTGTGTCGTCTTTTGTTTCCTTGCTTATAATGTGTCTGTGATTTATTTATTTTTTTATTTTTTTTTATTTTTTTACTTTTTTTTGTGGTGTTGATAATGAAGATATAATATTGAGTTTGGAAAGTTTGTTTATTTTTTTTCTCTCTCTCTCTCTCTCTCTCTCTCTCTCTCTCTCTCTCTCTCTCTCTCTCTCTCTCTCTCTCTCTCTCTCTCTCTCTCTCTCTCTCTCTCTCTCTCTCTCTCTCTCTCTCTCTCTCTCTCTCTCTATTAAAGGAAGATTAAATTTCGTTGATTATTGATTTATTATTTTTGTATTTTTTTTTATAGGCAATAATATTAAGGATCATTTTATATTAATGATAATGATATTGCTTTTATTTTAACAAAGAGATTTATTTTTTTATGATATTACTTTTTGCTTTTTCATTTTATTAAGACATTTATTTTCTTCTTTTTATAACGACAATTAATTTACCTTTTTCTTTTTTTTCCTTTTTTTTTTCTTAAGCTGTTCAAATTCATTAGTTTATTTCTACTGCATTAATAATTTTCTCTCTTTTACAACCACTTAATGCCTACCTTTCTTCACGCACGTCAAATTCCCTTTAATATTCGCTCATTCCTCATCAATCAAAGATCACAAGCATTTTTCCATCATTCACAACGCCTCGCACTTTTATTTTCTACTGCAATAATCATATACTCTCCTTTACAAGCACAAATTAATATCTACCTTCTTCGGTTCTCGTCGGATTATCTTTTACTCTCGCAGATTCCACATAAACTTCAAAATCCATTGCTCTGTTAATCACAATGCTTCCTTATTGCGAGACACATTCATTCCCTCGACTCTTCCATCTGACGAAAACTTTAAATTGTAGGAGTCAAGATTTAAACATTTACGCTTCAGAATTCTGGGAAAATGTTGAGAAACTATTAAATTTGTGCCTTGATGAGAAGAAAAGTTTATGGCTCATGTGTGGAGGGCGTTAAAATCACCGGCCTGAGAGAGAGAGAGAGAGAGAGAGAGAGAGAGAGAGAGAGAGAGAGAGAGAGAGAGAGAGAGAGAGAGAGAGACCATGTGTGTGTGTGTGTTCAATGTTAAGTCTTTGGTTAACAATTTCCAATATTGTTAATTTTAGATGGTAAAATAACTCTCTGTCTCTCTCTCTCTCTCTCTCTCTCTCTCTCTCTCTCTCTCTCTCTCTCTCTCTCTCTCTCTCTCTCTCTCTCTCTCTCTCTCTCTCTCTCTCTCTCTCTCTCTCTCTCTCTCTCTCTCTCTCTCTCTCTCGCTGCTTCGTGCATCACTAACAATACTACTACTACTACTACTACTACTACTACTACTACTACTACTACTACTACTACTACTACTACTACTACCACCACCACCATCTGACCTGCCACACACCTTGTCCAGCCCTTCATTCAGACGCTTCTCTCCTAACAACCCTAACAACCCAATTAGACCCGCTTGACATCCTAATTTGGCCCTTCCTGTCTGCTGAATTAAGTTCTTTTCATATCCTAGAAATTGGATTAAGTTTTTGAAATCCGTGACGTTTTTTTGAAGTCGGATTTGTTGTTGTGTTTCTTCGTATTTTGATTTTCTTTTTTCTTTTCTTTTTCTTTTTTTCTGGTTTTAGTTTGCTTTTTTTTTCTCCATTCCACTCCTTAATTTATTTTATTTCTTCCCTTTTCTTCTTTTCTCATTGCTTTTCATCCTCTCTCCTTTCCTTCTCTTCTACTTATTTTTCTTCTATCTCTTATTTTATCCCATTCCTTCTCTTTCTATTTCTCCCTCCGTTCCTAATTCCTCTCACCCACCAACACTTCACCTTTTCATCCTGTCCCTCCTCTTCCCTCCACCTTTCCTTTCCTCCATTCTCCTTTCTCTCCACGCCTCTTCCCTCCCTCCTCTCCTCTCTCAAGACGGCTGGAGCATCATGAAATATTTTTACCATTTCAAGGACCCACGTTCCTTCCCATCCCTCCTCTCCTTCCCTCCCTCCTTCACTCCCTCCCGCGTCCTGTCTTCCCCATCCTTCGTGCCCTTTGAGAGTCCCCGCGCCCCTGAGGATCTTGGTGACAGGACGCCTTCAGGGAGGTGTTAGCTACGCCCTTCATCCTGTCACCCTGTCGCTGTGTGCCCTCTGGCGAAGCGGCGGAGAAAAAGAAGAATGTGTACCTTGTTTTTCACGATCCCAGTGTTGGTGAGAAATTCCTAGTCGCTTGAAGATTATTTAAGAGCTTTTTTTCCTCTCTTTTCCTCTTTTTTTCGGGTCTTCAGTGAGGAAATTGCATGATTTACGAGCGGCTAAGTGAAGTATAGTCTTAAAAGTTATATCCAACGCAGTCTTGTTCGCTACGTAGCAGAATCTGTTATAATTTAAGAGCTGACTTTTCCTCAAGGGTTCTGCGTGTGTGTGTGTGTGTGTGTGTGTGTGTGTGTGTGCAAAGTGGCAGCGTAATGGTCCCGTGGGCAGGTAATGGTTCAATAAATAATGGAGGAATATGATGTGTAAAGCTTGTAGTCTTTCTAATGGACGTGAATGGCATGATAAGTGAGCTTTTAACAGTCACCTCAAGGGCGCTGGGGAGAGTAGTAAGTGTGTGTGTGTGTGTGTGTGTGTGTGTGTGTGTGTGTGTGTAGCTGTTGTTGTTGTTGTTGTTGTTGTTGTTGTTGTTGTTGTTGTTGTTGTTTAGTTGGCGTTTATGGGGCTTTCTGATACTGAGGCAGACAGACAGACAGACAGACAGACAAAAACGGGCAAACGAATAAAAAAATAAAAGTGACAAAAAATACCCAGAAAAAGAGACACGAACACAGACAGCCATGACAAAAACAGACAGACAGACAGACAGACAGACAGACAAAAAGATAAATACACAAGAGGAGGCAGAAACACAGACAGACAGACAGACAGACAGACAGACAGACAGATAGACAGACAGACATGAAATTCAATGAAGAAGATGCAAATTGGAACTGATTACTCGATACTGGCTCAGAGAGAGAGAGAGAGAGAGAGAGAGAGAGAGAGAGAGAGAGAGAGAGAGAGAGAGAGAGAGAGCCACTGTCAGCACCTCACAAAGACCTCTTATCTGTTGTCAGCTCCGTGAAACTCGTACTGACAGGCCAACCCCGCTAGACTGACAGGCTTGATAGATAGATACACCCTCAATAGACAGCACCTGATAAGCTAACATGATAGATACACCGGACCTCCCCCTCCCTGCAAGGCGATAGATAGTAGCAGCTGTCTGAGTAATAGATGCACTAGATAGATAATTCAATAAGCCTTAACTCATAATAATAGCTGGAAATTGAGTCCTGTCTAGTGTGTTATTTGAATACTGGCAAGAATACACACACCTTGTATATTTTAAAAGCTTGAAGGCGTGTGTGTGTGTGTGTGTGTGTGTGTGTGTGTGTGTGTGTGTGTGTGTGTGTGTGTGTGTGTGTGCTTATATGCAGTGTGTAGGTGATGGAATTTTGTCTATCTCCTCCCCTCCTCCATCTTTCTCTCCCTCCCCTCTTCTCCCTCCCTCCCTCCCTCCCTCCCTCCCTCTCCTTCAAGGCAAATAACCCGTGCAAGAAATTAAAAGTGCTTCTATTTTGTTAAATGAGCGTGTTTTGAGTTTGTAAATTTTGTAAGTTTTTTAAAAGTAAGTGGAGTTAATTGTAATTCATTTTAAGTGTACTTATTTATTTATTTATTTTTTTCTTCTATTTTTATCGATTTTTATATTTTTTTTTCTTATGTTGTTAATTGATGAATAAGTAACGCTTCTTATTTTTTGTTTTCTACTTAATGTTTAATATTTACTAAGTATAAGTTTAAGTATTTTTACATTTGTCTATTTTTTCCTACTTTTTTTTTCTTTTCTGTCGTAAGTTAAGTGAAGAATAAGTAATGCTCTTTATGTTTATATTTCCCTACTTAAAGCTTAATATTTGCGAAGTGTAAAGTTTAAGTATTTTTTTACATCTCATTATAATTTCTTTTTTGGTTGTAAAGTGAGTTAAGTTATGAGTAAGACTAGAAGTATATATTCTGACTAATTACTTAATGCATGTAATGGCCACGTTAAAATATTGCCTAAACTAACCTCACTCAATTATCTTTTTACTTTCTTTTTTTTTTTTTTCTGTAATTACCTTTGTTCTCGTATGTTGCAGTTTGCTCTTCCTTTGTATTCATTTCCTTTTATTTATTTTTTTCGTAATTGCTTTTGTTGTGGTATGTTGCAGTTTGTGCTTCCTTTGTTTTCCTTTACTCTTATATTTTTTTTTTCCTGTAATTGCTTTTGTTCTGGTATGTTGCTGTTTGTTCTTCCTTTGTTTTCCTTTATCATATTTTTTTTTACCTTAGTTACCTTCGTTCTGGCATGTTTGTTCTTCCTTTGTGTTCCTTTGCTATTTAACGGGATGGGGTATAATATAAGACCAGACGCGCTCACTGGACCCTAAATACCTTGAGACAGACAAGTATATATATATAAAAAATAAACAAATAACCATCAGAAATTAATGAAGGTATACTGGAACGTAGAATATATATATTTTTTTTTACCTCGCTTTTTTTATAAGGAATTAATACGAGCCAGGGAGATTTAAGGGTCATTATTCCGGTCTAGTAAACGTCAATCGCACCTTTTAAGACTCAACTCTCTCCTCATCTCTTTTTTTTACTCTCTCTCTCTCTCTCTCTCTCTCTCTCTCTCTCTCTCTCTCTCTCTCTCTCTCTCTCTCTCTCTCTCTCTCTCTCTCTCTCTCTCTCTCTCTCTCTCTCTCTCTCTCTCTCTCTCTCTCTCTCTCTCTCTCTCTCTCTCGTCTCATCTTAAGTGTTCGGGGATTACTACTGATTAGGTCACAGGTGATGCGTGGTGACTGGTTACCTGACGAGGAGGAGGAGGAGGAGGAGGAGGAGGAGGAGGAGAGGAAGATTGAAGAGGAGGTAATGAGAATAAAAAGAGGAATTATGCAAATGAAAATTATATTGTAGTCAGAATGTTTCTTATTTTCTTCCTAGTTTGATATCTTGTGAATTATTTTCGTCTTCTTTTTCCTCTTCCTCGTCCTCCTTCTTCTCCTTCTCCTCTTCCTCTTCCTCTTCCTTCTCTCTCCAGTTTATTTGAAGACTGGAAAATAAAGACAAGAGGAAGAGAAATTGTATTATAGATGAAAATATTGAGAAAATAAACTGCAAGAGAGAAAAGTGAAGGAAAGGGGACAGGATGAGAGAGAGAGAGAGAGAGAGAGAGAGAGAGAGAGAGAGAGAGAGAGAGAGAGAGAGAAGATAGTTTACTCAGTTTACTTAGAGGGAAAGAAATGGAGGGGGACAGGGAAGGAGAGAGAGACAAGAAAGGAAGAAGAGGAGGAGGAGGAGAGGAAAAAACAGTGTTACCAGTTCCTTCCTAAGTAATCAAAGACAGATGTGAAGTCAATTATCTTACACACACACACACACACACACACACACACACACACACACACACACACACACACACACACACACACACACACACACACACACACACACACACACACACACACACACACACACACACACACACACACACACACAGTCCCAATTATCACTTTCACATATTTATAAACTTTAAAACAACTAAAAACTCGCATAATTTTCCAGTATCTGAAATTATATAGAGTAAACTGCATTATTATCTAATCTGGCAATACTGTGAGGGGTATACTGATAAGTTTTGAGATCTGGCAACACTGTCTCTTCTCCATGTCCTCCTCCTCCTCCTCCCTTCTCTTCTCATGACAGCGAGAAACGTAACTTAATTGCTTCTGACAGGTAAGGAATAGATTATGTTTATTTTTCAAGTCACCTGTGATAGCGAGGAAGGCAAGGAGGGAGAAAGGGGGAGGGAAAGAAGGAGAGAGGGAGAGGGAGGGAAGGAGAAGGAACGAAGGAGGAAAGGATGATTGCATTTGTGTGATTTAAGTGGTTGAAAATGTGGCGAGGGAAAAGAAGGAAGGACGGAAGGAGAGAGAAATGATAAGGAAGGGAAGGAGAAAAGAGGGAGAGGAGAAAAAAATGAGATTGGAAATGATACATCTCTCTCTCTCTCTCTCTCTCTCTCTCTCTCTCTCTCTCTCTCTCTCTCTCTCTCTCTCTCTCTCTCTCTCTCTCTCTCTCTCTCTCTCTCATAATTGTGTTCTTAACCTCACTATCCATCAATTTCAAGACACCTACACAATTTCACAGATAGGGATGCTCTCTCTCTCTCTCTCTCTCTCTCTCTCTCTCTCTCTCTCTCTCTCTCTCTCTCTCTCTCTCTCTCTCTCTCTCTCTCTCTCTCTCTCTCTCTCTCTCTCTCTCTCTCTCTCTCTCTCTCTCTCTCTCTCTCTCTCTCTCTCTCTCTCTCTCTCGTAGATAACTTCTTTATAGCACGTTAAAATCACTGAAGCTCAACATTTACACACACACACACACACACACACACACACACACACACACACACACACACACACACACACACACACACACACACACACACACACACACACACACACACACACACACACACACACACACACACACACACACACACACACACACACACACACACATCTTAAACCTTCCTCCCCGCCCTCTAATTTCCTTTCCTTTATATTCCTTTACAAATGACTCGAAATGATTATAGACTTGTGGACACCGGGCAATTACAGGTCCCAAAGGAGTCCTAAATTCTTCTCCCTTAGGACTCCTTGTTCCCTTAGAGTTAAATGGTCTTTATGTAGGATTTATTAAGGGTTCTGGGATAATTTCAGTCCTCAGGGTGTCAGGGATGTGATCGGTCTTGCGGTAGGATGGTAGGATGTGCATTGCTTGTAGGATTCTGTAGGAGAAGGATTTTGTTTGTTGTTGCTGTTGTTGTTTTTCAAGTTTGTTTGGGTTTTGTTGTGGTGGCAGTGGTGGTAGTAGTAGTAATAATTAAGAACAGCATCACCACCATGAACAACAACAACAACAACAACAACCAAACAAAACAAAAAATAAATAAAGAATAAGAAAATAAGAACCACACACACACACACACACACACACACACACACACACACACACACACACACACACACACACACACACACACACACACACACACACACACACACACACACAAGTAACCAAGCCTCACTGGGCAGCAAGAGTCTCAATATATTCCCCACTTAACGAGACTCGCCTCTATTTCACACAGTTAATTTAAGAATTCGCTAGGTGATCTCTGCTAACCCTTCCCCCATAGATTACCTGACACGCCTCATTAGCACTCTACCTGTGCCCCATTACTCCTCAGGTAATTGGCCCATCGTTAATTGCCCATAGAGAAGATAGGGATAATAGGTACCCACTCATTCTTACCTGTTATTCACCTGTGCTGCTCACCTGCCCTATTAAAAGACATTGGAAGGGGAGTTATTCGGTGTAATGAAAAGTTTGTGGTTATTAAGTTTTTTTTCTTTTTCTTTTTTTTTTTTTTTTTTTTTCTTTTTTTTTTGCTGTGTTGGGGGTAAGGGGGAGGGAGGGAAGGGGAGGAAAGGGGGAGGGAGTTAATTTATCTGTGTTGGGGTTGGATGTTGTGTGTGTGAGGGGGAGTATGTGTGTGTGTGTGTGTGTGTGTGTGTGTGTGTGTGTGTGTGTGTGTGTGTGTGTGTGTGTGTGTGTGTGTGTGTGTGTGTGGTTTATATCTAATCTAGTGTATTGTTGTGTATATGTGACTAATAATAGTAGTAGTAGTAGTAGTAGTAGTAGCAGTAGTAGAAATAATTTTAGATTAGTAGTAGAAGTAGTATCACCATTATCATCATCACCACCACCACCACCACCACCACCACCACCGCCGCCACCACCACCACCACCATCATTATCATCAGTGTTGTTTTCCTTGTGGTCGGCGCCGCCTCCACTCTCTGTCCCTTTAATATTCCCTAATGGACCTGTGCAAGGCTTTATCTCGCACCTGTCTGCTTCGCCCTTATTAAGCTCAGGTGGGTTCAGGTAGGGTGGGTCTGGGACACGTCTGGCGCCTCTGTTCTGCCCAGGCGTGGGTTAGTGGGTTCAGTGGAGCTGCCTTGTCCTAGTGTGGGTTCAAAATAGGTTCTGATTCCTTTGTTTTGCTTCTCGGTGGGTTTAGCTTAGTTCTGGTGTGTTTTAAGTGAGGTTCCTTTGGGTTTAGTTAGTGTATGTGAGTTAGGTGGGTTTAAATGGGTTTGTTTTGGTATGACATGGGTTCTAAATAGGTTCTGAGTCCTTTGTTTTGCTGTATAGTTTGTTATTTGGTGTTTTCTTTGGTGTTAAGTGGGTTCTATAAGTTTAAGTGTGTGTTTTCTGGCTTACGTGGGTTCAGTGTGTTTTTTCCTGAGTTTTATGGATTTAAGTACGTATTTTTTCTTCTGTAGTGAGTTAAGTGGGAGTGGATAAGTGCAAGTCTTCACCCATGTAAGTTTAAGATGCACCTCTTCATTTCGAAACCAAAAGAAAAGTGAAGCTCCTTTTTGGGTTTTCGAAATACACTAGTTTAAGATTTCGTATAAGCAAGACGCAAGTTACGAGAGTGTAACTTTTCATCTGTGCAGGCTTAACGTAAAGGAAACGTTCACCTGGATGGCTTTGCGAGTAATTTATTTGATGTTTGAATGAGAAAGGTGTAAATTCTTCAGTTCTAACCTTCCTCAGGTGTGTTGGGCGTGGTCAGGTGAGGGCAGGTGAAAGCTTGGACCTTTAACTTTTCTCCTTAGTGTTTGGCGTGGACAGGTAACTCGGGGCCTTATCTTGAATTTGACTAATAGTGTTTGTTTCCATTTACAGGTGTGTGTGTCTGTGGTGCAAAGCTACAGGTGTGGTGGCCAGGACTGCGTGATTAAAAGGTATGTGGCAGGTGTGTTTTTGGTGTTTTGTTTTGTGTGAAGGGTTGTTTTAGAAATGTTATATTATTGTGCCTTGTTTTGTTGTGGTGGTTTTGTTGTTTGTTTTTGTATCATTGCCTTGTTTATTTTAGTGAATTGTGTATTTTTTTTTATTCTTTTTTTTTTTTTTTTTTTTGCATTTTTTCTCTCGTTTGAGTTGATTTTAAATGGATCGAAGTTTTTATTGTTTTATATCTACTACTACTACTACTACTACCACTACTACTACTACTACTACTACTACTACTACTACTACTACTACTACCACTACTATTACTACTACTACTGTTGTTTATCGTTCTCTTGCCTCACTTTTAACCTACTTCCCTTCCTCCCTCCCTTAACTCCTCCTCCTCCTCCTCCTCCTCCTCCTCCTCCTCCTCCTCCTCCTCCTCCTCCTCCTCCTCCTCCTCCTCCTCCTCCTCCTCCTCTGCATGAACTGGATACTGCTTTGTTGATCTTATTCCCGTGTACACTCTCTGACATGTACTCAATCTTTCCTATGTACACACCCTCACGTGTACACAGGGCGTCTTGTGTGCGTCCGGGTGAGTGCAGGTGACCCTTATACCTGCCCCTGACTCCTCCCTTATCCCTTACTACCTCCCTCCCTCCTCTTCGTCTCCTCGTCTCTTTCTCCCTTTCTTTATCTTTCCATCTCTTTCGTTTTGTTGTCTGTATGTCATTGCGTCATCCTTACTTGGTTCTCTCTCTCTCTCTCTCTCTCTCTCTCTCTCTCTCTCTCTCTCTCTCTCTCTCTCTCTCTCTCTCTCTCTCTCTCTCTCTCTCTCTCTCTCTCTCTCTCTCTCTCTCTTCTCCTTTTTTTATTGTCCTTCCTCAAATTTCGTTTATTTTTTTCTCTCTTTTATATCCCTACCTTCGCTTCTCCCGTCCCTCCTTCTTTAGGGGAAGAGGAGGAGGAGGAGGAGGAGGAGGAGGAGGAGGAGGAGGAGGAGGAAGGAAATGGATACGTGGTTAATGGCTTGGTGAGAGGTTTGAGGGAAGAAGAGGAGGAGGAGGAAGAAAAAGAAGAGGAGGAGGAGGAGGAGGAGGAAAGACTAATACGGAAGTGAAGAAGAAAAAGAAAAAAAAGTTTATCTCAGAGAACATATCTTTTAATATTTCTTCATATTTGCTCAGTATATTACGTGTCATCTCTCTCTCTCTCTCTCTCTCTCTCTCTCTCTCTCTCTCTCTCTCTCTCTCTCTCTCTCTCTCTCTCTCTCTCTCTCTCTCTCTCTCTCTCTCTCTCTCTCTCTCTCTCTCTCTCTCTCTCTCTCAGGTGAGCAGCCTTCAATTAACAGACAGGTGCGAATGTGAGTTTTATTGACTTTCCCTTCACGAGTTATTGAGGAGGAGGAGGTGAAGGTGGAGGAGGAGGTGGTGGAGGTGGTGGAGATGGAGGAGGAGGACACAAGGAACAAAATGAAAAGAAAAATACAAAAAGTTAAGTTATAATGGATCTTGCATGAGAGAGAGAGAGAGAGAGAGAGAGAGAGAGAGAGAGAGAGAGAGAGAGAGAGAGAGAGAGAGAGAGAGAGAGAGAGAGAGAGAGAGAGAGAGAGCTGTCAGGTGGAGGAGGAGGGAACATAGACGGGTGATGACAGAGGAGAGATGAAGAGACAAGTGGAGTGGAGAGAGAGAGAGAGAGAGAGAGAGAGAGAGAGAGAGAGAGAGAGAGAGAGAGAGAGAGAGAGAGAGAGAGAGAGAGAGAGAGAGAGAGAGAGAGAGAGAGAGAGAATGGAAAGAAATTTGAATGCATCCTTTACTGAAAAAAATAATCTTAGTTTAATAATAATAATAATAATAATAATAATAATAATAATAATAATAAAATTGCTAAACTAAAAAGTACTAGTAATATAAATCAAAATAACCGACTCTCTCTCTCTCTCTCTCTCTCTCTCTCTCTCTCTCTCTCTCTCTCTCTCTCTCTCTCTCTCTCTCTCTCTCTCTCTCTCTCTCTCTCTCTCTCTCTCTCTCTCTCTCTCTCTCTCTCTCTCTCTCTCTCTCTAATACCCACATACCCTGTCATCAAAGGATTACTGCAAATAGAAGATTGAATTCTAAGTACATCCTAAGGAAAGAGGATTCTACTTCTTATAATCCTCTTGTTTATGTTTTGACTAAGAATTTCACAACAGGTGACTCAGCCTTGGAAGAAAATGCAGCTAGTTAAAATTTATATCAAGATGGGATTAAATTTAAATGTAAGTATTTAAGTAAGAGTTATGTGGAAGCCTGTTTGTGTGGAGAAGTGTTTGGGTTCATTGTCAGTGGATGCTGGCTGTCTGTGTGGAGCTGTGTGGGGTGGATGGATAAGGGGATATGGTGTGTGAATGGGTGGATGTATTGTGAAGATGATTAAAGTTTGTGTATGTGGATGATTTGTAAAAGTGGATACGTGTGTGGATATTTTGTGTGTGTGTGTGGATAAGTGGTGGAAAAATGGATATATGAGAAGATGTTTTAAATTTGTGGATGTGGATGACTAGTAAGAGTGGATATGTGTGTGGATATTTTGTGTCTGTGTGGATAAGTGGTGGAAAAATGGATATATGAGATGTTTTAAATTTGTGGATGTGGATGACTAGTAAGAGTGGATATGTGTGTGGATATTTTGTGTCTGTGTGGATGGGTGGTGGAAAAATGGATATTTGAGAGGATGTTTTAAATTTGTGGATGTGGATGACTAGTAAAAGTGGATGTGTATGGATATTTTGTGTTTCTGTAGATAGATGCTGTAAAATGTGGATGCATAAGTGGGTATTCTATGCCTATGTGGATACCTAAAGTAGAAGTGGATATTCATGTGGATATTAAGCTTTGTGGATCACGTGGATGTGAATTTGAGCTAGTGTGGATCATGTGGATATCCTACAAGAGGAATTTATAGTTATGTGGATCAGTGTGGAGGCGGATACGGTTTAAGGATAGTGTAAATCTGTGTGGATATGAGTTTGTGTGTGTGTGTGTGTGTGTGTGTGTGTGTGTGTGTGTGTGTGTGTGTGTGTGTGTGTGTGTGTGTGTGTGTTTGTGTGGAAAAGGAATGGAGGAGAATGAAAATGATATATGAAGGAACTGACAGACTGAAGGAAGATATATAAGCAATTAGGGAAGCTTGTTATTGTTTACGAGAAGAGGAGGAGGAGGAGGAGGAGGAGGAGGAGAAAGTGAAGGAAAATGGAAGGAAGAAAAATGATAGAAGTTTATATCAACGAAAGTGAAGGATTTAAATAACACTATATGAAACAAAGGAACTAAGAATTATAATAAGCGAAATACATGAATAATAAGATAAAAAAGAAGAAACGAAAGGAGGAAAAATCTTGAACGAATAGGAAAATAAAGCAAGACAAAAATTGATACAAACGATGACAGGAATATAAAGAAAAAAAATTAAGAAAGTTTAAAAAGGAAAGAGAGAGTAGGAGGAAAAAAGATCAGACGAAAAACTGATGATGATGAAAAATGATAAAAGGAGGAGGAGGAAAAGAAGAGATACAGTGAAATATTGGTAATAAAACAAGTGTATTAGACAAACAGATACATAAACAAGATAAATAAGAAGTGAGTAATAAATGCAACTTAGAATAACAAGATACATGAAGAAATAAAAAAAGACTGAAAAAAAGAACAAAAAAAAACAATAAAACACAGTAAACATGACAGGATCAAATAAAAAAGACACAAGCAGAAGAAAAAAAAAACGAAAACACGAAAGTAAAAAGAAAAAAATAAGAAAACAAAAATTAAAAGAAAAAAAAAAAAACACAGTAAAACGCAAATAAACAAGACAGAAAAAATAAATTCAAAGACAATAAACGCCAAAAATCCGCAATAAAGAGACAAACCAACACCAACATAATTCACAGACCCATCAAAGAGGATTCAAACCTTTATGACCTCGCCCACGTGGAAGGAATTCAGGCCCTTAACGATACTTCAGGGGGCGATGGGAGGGTCACCCAGGTATAATAGACGACCCGGCGACCTCCTGCCACACCTGGGGGTCAAGGAAGGCCAGGTGTGGGAGATATAAAGGTTCCAAGAGTGTGTTGTAGTGTTGGAACCTATAATGTCGAAAATCTTTTGTTTTTTTGTGTTTTTCTGGTGTTTATAGCGTGTTTTTTTTCTTCTGTGTTTCTCTGTCTCTTGTCTCCGTGTCTGGTCTCTGCCTCATATTCAAAACACTTTGCTCGCTCGCCACGACTATTTTCAAAGGCCACAGAGATTGTTATTCGCGTTCCCAAGGATGTTTCTCCATTTTGTTATGTAAAAATCTAGTAAATCTGTCGCTAGAATAACAAAACGCCCTTAAAAACCCGTGTAACTTCAACTAGAGCCTTTTGAATGTAGTGGACATGCGACGCAGGAGTGTTTCAGAATAGGGTACTTCTCTCTCTTCCTTCCCTCACTCCACGTCTCTCCCTCATCACGTCTCCCGTCACTCCCTCACATCTCTTACCCCCACACTCCCTCCGTCTCACCCTCACTCCCTCGCTCTCCCTCTCCCCCTCCCGCCACACATTCCCGCGTCGCCGCCACCCACCGCCGCGGCCTCTGTGATCCTTTTCGGGGAGTCTAGGAGTGTCAACACGTAGAAGCTAATCCCCCTTTTGCCCCGCCCTTCTCCTCCTCCTCCTCCTCCTCCTCTCTCCACATACGGTTCTCCGCCCCCTCCTCCTCTTTCTCGTCTCTCTGCTCTTCCCATTCTGTCTGTTCGCCTCTCTCTCTCTCTCTCTCTCTCTCTCTCTCTCTCTCTCTCTCTCTCTCTCTCTCTCTCTCTCTCTCTCTAAATGTGTAAATTAATTCTGCTAATACGGACACCTGTGATATTTTGGGCTTTTTATCATGTAATTTTATTTTATTTTGTATTTTTCTCTTATTTTAACTTGTCATGTTAATAGTAGTCATAAAGGTGGTGGTGGTGGTGGTGGTGGTGGTGGTGGTAGTTGTAGTAGTAGTAGTAATAGTAAAACCAATCATCTTTCTTTTCTCTTCAACTTATTCTCTCTCTCTCTCTCTCTCTCTCTCTCTCTCTCTCTCTCTCTCTCTCTCTCTCTCTCTCTCTCTCTCTCTCTCTCTCTCTCATTTCATCATATAATTTATATCCCTTTATCTTCATCATACAATTAAAATGTTTCCTGCAACACTTAATCTTCACATCACCTTTCTCATTCAACTTAACCTTTTTATTTCACTTTATTTCTCCCTTCCCATCCTCATAAAACATTCTTGACCTTACATGACATGCCTTGACCTCTCTGGTAATGACGGGGGAGAGGGTGGATGAGAGGGAAGGGAGAGGAGGTGCGGGTGTAAATGGGAGGAAAGAGAGGGAGGGTGTTGGCAGCTGTAAAGGTTTAGCAGGGAGGTGTTGATGAGAGAGAGAGAGAGAGAGAGAGAGAGAGAGAGAGAGAGAGAGAGAGAGAGAGAGAGGAAGTGAGGATGATATTTTATGGCTTTTAAAGTGAAATTAATGGTGTAGTCTTTATTCTCTCTCTCTCTCTCTCTCTCTCTCTCTCTCTCTCTCTCTCTCTCTCTCTCTCTCTCTCTCTCTCTCTCTCTCTCTCTCTCTCTCTCTCTCTCTCTCTCATAGGAGATCGCCATGTTTGGACCATAAAATATTTCTCTCTCTCTCTCTCTCTCTCTCTCTCTCTCTCTCTCTCTCTCTCTCTCTCTCTCTCTCACCAAGGCCCGGAAGATTAGCAAGTGTACGATAACTTCTAATGCCGTACGAAGGCGAGGAGGCGGTACAACAGTATATAAACAAACATTATCACGTTCCTGCCAGGCGTATGACACCTTCCCTCAGCTTCGCGCCCGCCCTCTAAGCTTCGCTCCCTCCCCTTATCATGTATCACTGCCTTATACTGTTCGTTTATGGGCGCCAGGTAGTAAACAGTGCAGTAAATCTTGTTTTGTGAATCCCTTTCTGAATTTAGTTTGGTTGGTTGTAGATGTGACACACACACACACACACCACCACCACCACCACCACCACCACCACCACCACCACCACCATTCCTTCCTCCCTTTTCATTACTTGGAAGGAGGGAGAGAAATAAAGACACTTTTCTCCCTCCACTTGTTATATGCTCCACTTAATGAAACTCCACTCGGCCATTGCCCACCGCTCCAAAGCTCGGCCCCATCACCAGCTCGGCCCCACCATCTCGACCTCACTATCCCGACCCCAGCATCTCGGCCCTACCACTCTCTTCGCTCTTTGCCAACGGACGAAGGGTTTGCTACGTGTTTCGACATGGAAGCGACTGTTCCGAGTTTAATACAAGCATAGATTTGTTATAATGTGAACTGCTGGAGAGAGAGAGAGAGAGAGAGAGAGAGAGAGAGAGAGAGAGAGAGAGAGAGAGAGAGAGAGAGTCAGGCCTTTATAGCAAAACAACTATGGTTTTATGGCGGCAGGTGTAAATACCGACGCTCCATAAAGATTTTGTTGTGTTTTGACCCCAATGCCTACCAGGTCAGAGAGAGAGAGAGAGAGAGAGAGAGAGAGAGAGAGAGAGAGAGAGAGAGAGAGAGAGAGAGAGAGATCACTTTCCTAAAATGGATCCCAACTGCACAATTTCCATATTGATTCGGCACAGTCACAATTCGCTCCATAATATTGTTTTAAAGTCTTCATTATGTTAATACAACACGTGCGACAGTGGTGTGGCTGGAGGAAGAAGACGAGGAGGAGGAGGAGGAAGAGGAAGATGAAGTTTTGTTCATATAACCATCATTTTAGCTTTCATTTCCTTCTTGTAATATACTGTAAATAGGAAAATGATAATAAGAGAGAGAGAGAGAGAGAGAGAGAGAGAGAGAGAGAGAGAGAGAGAGAGAGAGAGAGAGAGAGAATTATTGGGTGGTGATGATAGTGATAATAATAATAATAATAATAATAATAATAATAATAATAATAATAATAGTGAAACCCAACGAAGTGGGTGACCCAGGCACGAGGAGGGGAAGGGTTAAGGAATAGGTAGGTAGGGAGGGAAGTGGAGGAGGGAGTGACCTGTCTTGGAGGCATACACACACACACACACACACACACACACACACACACACACACACACACACACACACACACACACACACACACACACACACACACACACACACACACACACACACACACACACACACACACACACACACACACACACACACACACACACACACACACACACACACACACGTTCATTCACCAATCATGCAATCACTGATAAACAAAAGTAACATTTAAACGTTTCATTTCCTCACGCTGTGCACTGAAGA
>NC_087188.1:15103734-15118734 GCF_035594125.1 Scylla paramamosain
TGCCACACACCCTCAGTTAACATAAACAGAAGTGAGAGGTTGCCAGTGAAGGATTCCTGCTGCGTGAATAATGCCTCCCCTTCCCCTCCCCTTCCTCTCCTTCCCCTTTCTTGCTTCTCCCTCCTCTCCTTCCTCCCTTCTTTTTTTTCTATTTATTTCTCTTCTATCTTCCTTCTCATTTTCTTTTCTTTTCTTTTTTTTCATTTCCTTCTACTTCCCTCCATTCCTCCTTCTTTTGCCACTGTCTTCGGTTTTCGTTTTCTTTCCTTCCTCTATTTTCTCTTCCTCTCCCTCTTCCTCTTCTCTCCATAATATTCTTCGATTTCTATGTATTTCCACTTTTCTTTCGTTTTTTCTCTCTCTCCTCTTCTTCATGTCCTTCATCTCCTCCTCCTCCTCCTCCTCTTCCTCCACGCCCTAAGGTTAAAGTCGTGGGATAAACAGTCGTCACTTGGTCCCTAAAGACTGAAATTAGTGGAGACTCCAGTGAGTGATTCAAGAGTGAGAGAATTATCGACTTTTTTTTTTTTTTTTTTTTTTTTTTTTTTTTTTTCTCTCGAGGAAGTGAAGGCTGTCCTGGTGGTGGTGGTGGTGGTGGTGGTGGTGGTGGTGATGGTGGTGGTCTTTTTGTTATTGTGTTGTTTGTTTTGATTGTTTTGTATTTTAAGTTTTGTTGTCTGTTTCGTTTCTTTTTTCTGATGATGATGATGATGATGTTTTTTTCTATTTTTCTTTCTTTCTTTACTTTTTCTATAGTTTTTGTTTATATTTCATGAATGACTGTGCTTGTGTGTGTGTGTGTGTGTGTGTGTGTGTGTGTGTGTGTGTGTGTGTGTGTGTGTGTGTGTGTGTGTGTGTGTGTGTGTGTGTGTGTGTGTACTGTACAATATATTCCTTCCATAAAAATCCCTACACACACACACACACACACACACACACACACACACACACACACACACACACACACACACACACACACACACACACACACACACACACATAAGCAACAAAACGCAACATTCTTTCGTGTATGCGTGCAATAAACACCCTCACTTACCCATCCCTCACCCTCCCTACCCTCCCTTCCCCATCACCTCCCATCACCCCCATCACCCCCATCTCCCAAACCTTCAACCGTACTATTAGTGAAGCAAAATTGAGATGAATCCTTCTCTCCCTTGCCTACCTCCGGTCACTCCTTCCTTCAAAATTATAGGAGAGAGAAACTGGAGGAGGGAGGGAAGGGCAAAGGGGAGAGAGGAGGGATGGAGGGACGTGTGGAGAGATGGAGAGGGCCGAGGAAAGATAGAGAGGCCTGGGAGGAGAGATGGAGAGAGATGGCTTGTGGTGGAGAGAGAGAGGGATTGAGTGGAAAGATGGAGATAAGTGGAGGAGGAGAAGGAGAAGGAGGAGGAGATGAAGGAGGAGGAGGAAGTGTGATAGAACAATGGGAATGGTTATAAAGGGGGGAGAGAGAGAGAGAGAGAGAGAGAGAGAGAGAGAGAGAGAGAGAGAGAGAGAGACTTGGTTTTTGTTTATACCGGAAGCTTCGTTATTTTACTTTAACATACTCCTCCTCCTCCTCCTCTTCCTCCTCCTCCTCCTCCTCCTCCTCCTCCTCCTCCTCCTCCTCCTCCTCCTCTTCCTCCTCCTCCTCCTCCTAATTCCCCTCAACCATTACACAACCTAGAATTAAATACCTGACATTATTTCACTACACTTTTTCCTCTTCTTCATCTTCCCTCCTCCTCCTCCTCCTCCTCCTCCTCCTCCTCCTCCTCCTCCTCCTCCTCCTCCTCCTCCTCCTCCTCCTCCCCCCAAAAGGAGACACTTTAGCTTGTATCCATATATCCAGTTTGCAATCCGGAGAAGTCAGGCAACATGCTAATGATCTTTTTATTGCCTGACTCCGCTGTGGGTCCAAGGAGGAGGAGGAAGAGGAGGAGGAGGAGGAGGAGGAGGAGGAGGAGGAGTCTTTGTGTTCGAAATGTGCTTTCTTACACACACGCACACATTCACACACACACTCACACACACACACACACACACACACACACACACACACACACACACACACACACACACACACACACACACACACACACACACACACAGAGAGAGAGAGAGAGAGAGAGAGAGAGAGAGAGAGAGAGACTGAAGAATTACCCTCCTAACTCAAACAGAAACTTTACTGCCGAGTAATACGAAGAATTACAGAAACTTTATGACCTAATGGCCGCCAACCGCAAACCAGCGGGAAGGACTGTCACGGGAAAAGGAGGAAGAGGAGGAGGAGGAGGAGGAGGAGGAGGAGAAGAGTCAGAGGGAACATGGACGGGAAGACGAGAAAGAGAAGGGTACGGAAGAACATAAGGGTAGAGGAAGAAGAGAGGAGGACGGGAAGAAGAGAAGGACGGGAAGTGAAGAGAGTAGGATACGAGAAGGAAGAGGAGACGAGAGGAGGAGGAGGAGAGGAAGAAGTAGAGACGTGGATGGGAAGGCAAAGAGATGGGAAGAGGAAGAAAGGGGAAGGGAAATGTATATAGTTTAATTGTAAAAGAGAGAGAGAGAGAGAGAGAGAGAGAGAGAGAGAGAGAGAGAGAGAGAGAGAGAGAGAGAGAGAGAGAGAGAGAGAGAGATTCTTTGGAGAAGCAAGTGAGCGAGTGTTTGAGTGAGAGGAGACAGGGAGAGGGGGAACTGAGGAAGAAATTGGCCTTAAAATCAAAAGGTCTTGGCAGGAAAAGGAAGACATTTCAAGGATGAAGGACAAAGAGAGAGGGAGAGGGGGGAGAGTGAGAGAGAGGGGGAGAAAGAGAGAGATTTATGTCATTCCTCCTGAGTTATGTCGATTTGAAAGAAAATACGAGTCTATGTACCTTGAAAGAGTAGTAGTAGTGGTAGTAGTAGTAGTAGTAGTAGTAGTAGTAGTAGATATTGATTTTATGGTGGTAGTAGTAATAGCAGTGTTAGTGGTGGTAGTGTAGTAAAAATCTTAATGATGGTAGTAGTAGTAGTAGTAGTAGTAGTAGTAGTAGTAGTAGTAGTAGTAGTAGTAGTAACACAGAAGCAAGAACAACCAAAAAAAGGAGCAACAGAAATATAAACAACAGTTCCACGAAGAGCTGTAACACACACACACACACACACACACACACACACACACACACACACACACACACACACACACACACACACACACACACACACACACACACACACACACACACACACACACACACACACACACACACACACACACTGCAGCCCCCCAAGCGGCCATGATTGCAGGTTGGCCAGGATTTACGATGTGAGATTGCAGGAAGGAAGTGGCGTATATTAGAGTCACAGAGTTATGTTGTATGTTTGTGAAGGCGTTATGATCTATTGACACCAGTTCCAGAAGCCCTAATGTATAACCTCGGCCGCAAATTTACATGCAGGAGTGGAAGAAGGAGGAGAAGGGAAGGTAGTGATGGTGGTGGTGAATTAATTCTATTCACGAAAGCTGGATAAACTAGGCATAAAAGTCATAAAGGATATAAAAAAATGAATAGAGACCAGAAATAAGTTATGTTATTTTTTTTCTTCTTCTTGTCTATATTTTTTTTCGTAGTGGATTCGTGGGTATTCAACATTTTTGTGTGAGATTTGCAGGGAAAAGATTCCGGGAGGAGAAAATGTTGGAATTATCTAGATGTTTGTGAGGTCCGAGGAGAAAGGAAAAGAATGAAAAGTAAGGGTAAGGTAGTGAGGAAAATATCGTGTTTTGGACAAGGAAAATGAAACTTGAAAGATAAAAGAAGAAATATGGGAAGAAATGAGCGAGAGAATAGAATAGGATTGAACGGGGCGGAGGGAAAAAATAGTGTGTGATATTTATCGTTCCAGGAAAGATCAATCTGTATTTCACACTTGTAAGAGAGAGAGAGAGAAAGAGAGAGTAAAACAAATAATAAAAACCTGAGATAAAAAAAAACGAAGAAAATAACAAATAAAACCACAAGAAAAGAAGACAAGAAAAAAATAAGAACGAAAAATAATAGTAAAACAAAACAAAAACAAAAAATAACAAACAAAAAAGAAGACAAACAAAAAAATAAAAACAAGAATGAAAATTTAAGAGAAGCACGAACCTGACTGAATTGAACTAAAAGAAAACGGAGCGAGTTGAAGAGAAAGAGGTGGAGGAGGAGAAGAAGAAGAAAGAGGAGGAGTAGGAGGAGAAGGAGGAGGAGGAAGAAGATTTATGAGTTAGCGGAGGAGCCACAACAGCGGTTTTGCCTCACATTTTAGTCGTAATGAGGTAAATAAGTTTCATTTAAAGACAGGTGAGGTAACGTAACGTCCGCCTATCATTCCACGCCTGATCACTGTTATTTGCGTGGGATGTATGAGGCAGCCTCCCATCCATCTCTCTCTCTCTCTCTCTCTCTCTCTCTCTCTCTCTCTCTCTCTCTCTCTCTCTCTCTCTCTCTCTCTCTCTCTTGTTTTTTTTTTTTTTTTTCGTTTTTTCTTCCTTTTTGTGTGTTTTGTTTTATTTCTTTCTCTTTTTTCGTCCCTTTTTGTTATTCTTTGTTATTTTGTCTTTTCTTTTCTCCTTTCGTCTCTTATTTTAATTTTCCTTCGCTTCCCTTCCCTTCTCTCTTTCTTCTCTAATCCTCTCCTCTCTCCCTCAAAACAGCCACGCGGGTTTGAATCCCTCCAATCCGCCAAGTTATGCTGGACAAGATTACATTGTGTTGCACGCCTATCTCTCTCTTCGTCAGGAAATAAGATAAGATAGAGTGATTTGCAATGTAAGGTAGTAAAGACTGGGATCAACACGGCCATGCTGAGGGAAAGAGATGAAAAGGTTATATCACAAGGAATTTAACCCAGTTTTGAGATATACGAGTATATGATCATAAATAAGAGAGTTTTTGAAAAATAGCTTAGGTTTTGTGTGTGTGTGTGTGTGTGTGTGTGTGTGTGTGTGTGTGTGTGTGTGTGTGTGTGTGTGTGTGTGTGTGTGTGTGTGTGTGTGTGTGTGTGTGTGTGTGTGTGTGTGTGCTTACTGGGAAATAACATAGTTTTCAAATATTACAAGAAGGTCTACACAGTTTGTTTGTTTGTTTTTTTTTTTTTTTTGTTTTTTTGTTTTTTGTTTTTTAGATACATATGTAAAATAAAATAGAAGAATTGTTTAAAATCAGAGGAATTTCTGTGTGTTTACTTTTTACAACAAATATTTGGTTCTTAAAGTATATTACGAGGAATTTCACACAGATTTGAGATTACATAAACACCATAAATAACATAATTTTTGTAAACCAGGAGAATTTACGTTTGGTTATGTATACTGAAAAATGCTTTAAACTTTGATAACATTAGAATTTATTTTCCTAGAGAATTTTGTGGGATAGTTGAAAACAAGAAAGAAAATTAATGACAAAAAATTATTTAGCATTTTTTTTCACGCATTTGGTGATAAATAGACAAAGATTACTAACAATATATAACACTATGCAATGATAAACAAAGAATGTTAATGAAAACAAATAATTCTATCTTTTTTTCACATTCTTGGTGAAAAATGTACGAGAAAAATAATAAATAAATAAATATAATAGACGATATGTTTCTTTTATTTTATTTCAAGTCAAAATAGACAATTCTCGCATTTATTTCCAGGTTGAATAGTGGCGTGTATTGAATAACCTAATTGAATGATGTGTTCTGGGATTTTGTTTTTTTTTCGTTTTTTTTATCTATATCTTTATTATTAGGACTTTTATTGCACTTCCCCCATTGTTGGCTTAGGTATCACAAAAATGTGCAAGGTTTTGGTATCGTCTAAATGCGCAAGTCTTTTTGATTGCGCGAAATTTAAATCCATACTATTGTTGGTTTTCATTATTTATTGCTACAGTTGTTCATATACTCTCTCTCTCTCTCTCTCTCTCTCTCTCTCTCTCTCTCTCTCTCTCTCTCTCTCTCTCTCTCTCTCTCTCTCTCTCTCTCTCTCTCTCTCTCTCTCTCTCTCTCTCTCTCTCTCTCTCGTTTGTTTGTTTTATACATGAATATTTTGTCGTGTTTGTTTTGGGGTGAAGATTCAGTGTTTGTTGTTTGTTTGTTTGTTTTTCATTGAGTTGCTTGTTTGTCTATTTTTGTTTGTTTTGTTTTATTTTGCAGTTAGTTTGTCATCATTGTTGTTCTTCATGTTTATGTTGCTCCACTTGTTGCTCTTGTTTGACACTTTTAGTATATATCGTATTTGTCTGGTGTTCTGTTGTTGTTGTTGTTGTTGTTGTTGTTGTTGTTGCTCCTGTTGCTGCTGCTGCTGTTGTTGTTGCAGTTGGTTTTCGTAGTAGTAGTAGTAGTAGTAGTAACAAAAGTCGTACATATGGAAATGTTAGCTTACTACTACTACTACTACTACTATTACTACTAATATTACCACCACCACCACCACCACTCCCCTTCACCCCATCCTCTCTTCCCAACCTTCCCTACCTTCCCAGAGTCACCCCCACTCCTCCTCCTCCTCCTCCTCCTCCTCCTCCTCCTCCTCCTCCTCCTCCCCCCATATACACACACTCGATTTATTGCCCTTTGCGGTTCAGCATTTCACAGAGGTACAGGTAAAGGGCAATTTCTTCCCCTTCTTCTCCCTCCTTCCCCTCTTTTCCTCCCATAAAGCTTCGTAGCGGGAGAGGGGAAGAAGAGGAGGAAGAGGGGGAGGGAGAGGGGTAAGGGAAGGGTATGGAAGAGGAGGAAAGAAGGGTGAGATTATCTTGTGGAAAAAGGGAGGGTTGGAGAGAGAGAGAGAGAGAGAGAGAGAGAGAGAGAGAGAGAGAGAGAGAGAGAGAGAGAGAGAGAGAGAGAGAGAGAGAGAGAGAGAGAGAGAGAGAGAGAGAATATGAAGAATACGAACACTACCTACTGTAGCAAAATATACACAATTCTAAGAGAGAGAGAGAGAGAGAGAGAGAGAGAGAGAGAGAGAGAGAGAGAGATTCCTACCTTCTTACTTACCTATACGAGTATTTCACAAGCGTCAAATTCTCGACAAAACACGGGGGAGCTTCCAAGATTCTGAGAATATTCGCAAGACACGTCTCGTCGATATAGTATTTGTGAGGGAGTATAACTGTGATGTGTGTGTGTGTGTGTGTGTGTGTGTGTGTGTGTGTGTGTGTGTGTGTGAGGGGGGAGCAGAGTGAGAGGGTAACAATCTCTCTCTCTCTCTCTCTCTCTCTCTCTCTCTCTCTCTCTCTCTCTCTCTCTCTCTCTCTCTCTCTCTCTCTCTCTCTCTCTCTCTCTCTCTCTCTCTCTCTGTTTTGTGTTGTGTTTGCTATTGTAGACTCTGTGTGTGTGTGTGTGTGTGTGTGTGTGTGTGTGTGTGTGTGTGTGTGTGTGTGTGTGTGTGTGTGTGTGTGTGTGTGTGTGTGTGTGTGTGTGTGTGTGTGTGTGTGTACCCCCTGGCACCATCACCATCAGTACCATCTTTCATATAAAATCTCATAAGCTTGATAAGATAAGAAACATTAAAAAAGAATAAAAGGGCGATTGACACACACACACACACACAAAGCCCGTCACACAGACACAACAAGGTACCTTTTCATAAGCAAAAGGGGAAAAAAAAAAAAAAAAACTGAAATCTCAAGGTTTTTCAAAGATACTCACTCTCGGAGAAAGAAGAAGAAGAAGAAGAAGAAGAAGAAGAAGAAGAAGAAGAGGAGGAGGAGAAAGTCAGTAACCATTGCTCATAAAAAAAATACGTACTATTTCTTAAACGCAGGTAAACACAGGTATTAGAGAAGTGAAGGGACTACCTTATCACAACTTCTGGCGCAGGTATTTAACGTGTGTACTGGTGAGGGAGCCCCCAAGAAGGTCAGTCCACCACAGTACTGCCTTGGAAACGCGGCTTAAATGCTACTTTTGACTCATAACTCTGACAAGACGCTACGTTTTCGGCGTATATTTGTGAGGCCATATGGACACTCCGGGAGAGAGAGAGAGAGAGAGAGAGAGAGAGAGAGAGAGAGAGAGAGAGAGAGAGAGAAAGGGGGGGGGCTCTATAAAAGTCTAATTAGAAAGAGAAATACACAACGAAAAAATGAGTAAATAAGAATAAGATAATAAAGATAGACACACCTAAACAGAAAGAAAGAAACCAACATAGGAACAAAGAAACAGACAAGAAGGAAGTAACAGACAGACACACAGACACACAGACAGACAGGCAGAAGCATGACAAGGCTACATAGCTACAAATCAAGCCAGTAATCACTCGTTATCTCGTCATTATGAAGCATCACAATGACACACGACCTTCCCACACCATCATCACCACCATCATCACCACCACCACCATCATCACCATCATCACTCTCGTAACGGGATCACTAAACCTACAAAGTGCTTGAATCTCACGCTCAACCCTGCTACACCCCCTCTCTAACTCCTTTCCCCCTTCCTAACTTCCCCCTTCCCGTCTCTGCAGTCACGTCTATCTGTCCAATTATACCGTGATGATTGTAAGTGATGAAGACAAAATGGCTTATTGTACCTTCGTCAGCCACGTCAGGAGAAGATTTCGTCAACACTTCGGTGGTTGTAATCCTCCGGTTCCGTGTTCCGTCTCTTTACGAAGAGGGAGAGGGAGGGAGAGGAGAGGAGAAAAGAATGAAGGAAACAAAGAAAGAAAGGAAGGAAGAGCTGCCTAATAGACAGAAGGAGGAAGGGGAGATGAGGAAAGAATGGAGGAAACTTAGTGGAAGATTGAGGAGAGGAAGGGAGACAAGGCAAGGAAGAGGAGGAAAGAATGGAGAAAATTTGGTGTGAGAGAGAGGAGGAAAGGAAGAAGGAAACTTGGAGGGAAAGAGGAAAGAAGGTGGACAGGGAGAGAGAGGAGGAAAGAACTGTATATTTAGAGAAAGAGGAAGATGGGGGAGTAAAAAGAAAAGCAGTGGAGAGAGAGAGAGAGAGAGAGAGAGAGAGAGAGAGAGAGAGAGAGAGAGAGAGAGAGAGAGAGAGATGCAATGCGTGACTATGTGAGTGTATATATGTGGGTGTGCGTGCGTGTGTGTGTGTGTGTGTGGGTTTGTGGTGTAGCTATGGTGGTGTTATGGCATGGTGAGAGGGCAGGGGAGGGGGACAGGGATGTGGTGTAGTATTTTATGCCTCTCGTAACCCACTAATGAAGTTCTCCTATTAGTTCAACACCGCAGTTAGACCGCAGAGGCACTAAACGCTGTCTTACTCCTAATTCCCTTAACGTAGTGTCTTCCATGCTGGCCGTCCCTCCTTCAATGGTTCAAGGGCTCCCACGGTTATCACTGGTTCCAGGAAGTATTTAGCACCCACAAAAGCACTTCCATCTAACCTTTCTCTCTCTCTCTCTCTCTCTCTCTCTCTCTCTCTCTCTCTCTCTCTCTCTCTCTCTCTCTCTCTCTCTCTCTCTCTCTCTCTCTCTCTCTCTCTCTCTCTCTCTCTCTCTCTCTCTCTCTCTCTCAAGTCTTTCAAATACTGCTGCAAGATTCGTGTCCTTAAACTCAGATTTTTTTTTTTTTTTTAAGATGTTTTGTTCCTCTGTTTCTCTCGTCTGACTATCTCTCTCTCTCTCTCTCTCTCTCTCTCTCTCTCTCTCTCTCTCTCTCTCTCTCTCTCTCTCTCTCTCTCTCTCTCTCTCTCTCTCTCTCTCTCTCTCTCTCTCTCTCTCTCTCACGCAACTCTCTCTCTCACACGCATCAGTCATTTCCTTCAGCATCCATCTCACTCACACACGCACTTATACACACACACACACACACACACACACACACACACACACACACACACACACACACACACACACACACACACACACACACACACACACACACACACACACTTACTCATGACCTCATTGTGAAATTATTTTTTACTCCTAAATAACACTAGTGACTCATATAGCACCCACTGCCTCCTCCCCACCCTCCCCCATCCAATCCCCTTCCTCATACTCCCCATCATCTTCCCATCCCTTCATTTTCAGTCTTTTTATTCATTCCCTCCTTTGTCTCCCCAGTTACTCCCTCCATCCTTTCCTCCCTTCTATGTATATTGCTCAGTGCCCTCCCCCTATCACCCCCCATTACCCCTTCCCGTCACCTTCATCACCCCTTCCCCTCCCCTTCCCCATCAGCCAGCCACAACCACGCCCTTCACGACACACCCACAAACAATAAATCCTTCGAAAATAACCAAAAATTGCCATCCTTCCCCGTTTATGTGTGGTGAAACGCGCTCCACACACACACACACACACACACACACACACACACACACACAGAGAGAGAGAGAGAGAGAGAGAGAGAGATCCAGTATTTGTTTTAATGATTAAGAGAGAGAGAGAGAGAGAGAGAGAGAGAGAGAGAGAGAGAGAGAGAGAGAGAGAGAATCGAGACTGCTTCAATATCGTCCACTTCGAACCGCCGCCGTTTCATGAACCAACATAAGAAGTGAATCATTCGAAACAGGATCCGAACTGCGCACTGACTCGTCCTGCGAAATGAGACAAAAATGCTCACTGAATCGGACTCGGGATCCGGATAACCGAGAGTGTAATGGCTTCCCGCTCGCCTTAAAAGTGGAGGAAATGAAAACTTTGCTGTAATAGACGCTCAAGGGAGTACAGGGTGAGGCAAAAATGTATGTAGATCCATTCTTTTGGTAAAACTTGTGATAAACGCGGTACATAAATGTGTAAATTACAACATGGGAGGCGATGCGGGCGTGAGTGTTGCGTGGTGTTACGGCCGTACTAGAGAAATACACTGAATACGCCTCTGCTACTAAGACAAATATATCTGTATGCTGTACGTACGTAGATATAGGTATTTATCACATATTTTTTGTACATTTAATATTTTAAGACATTTTTTTTCACAAGGATATTTCAAGACACTTATCCTTCAATTTTTGGCACCTCTAAGTTTTTTTTTTTTTTTTTTTTTTGGTTCCTCTATTACATAAAAAACGTGCTTCAGTATTTTAAAACCGACCTCCTCATATGAAAGTAAACATAGCGCTGTTTTGAGTCCCTCGTAGCTAAATATAAACATATCGCCAGTATTGTGGGATTGAGGTCCTGACGATTGACACACACACACTCGGCAGTAAAGGGATAGAGACAGTCTTCTTCTTCTTCTTCCTCCGATTGTTGCCTTTGAGTGAGCGGCTGGTGACATGTACAAGCCTCCTCCAGCTGCTTCTACCCCTTGCATCTACCTAGTTACTCCTATCCTTTGTTAATCCACAGTAATTCCATCCATCTCGCGCTGTCTTCACTCAGTCTTCATCCCTTCCCCTTCTAATGTCCACTGCCTCTAAGTGAACACAGAGGCACTAACATGACAAACAACATGAACCATTACAGACACTTTGGGATCGATGGCACCAATTTCCACGGGCGGAGTACAGTGATCCTGCAGTGGAGAACGAAAGACATGATCAAACCGTTTTTCTCTGCTCGGAACTTCCCACCACGAGTGAGATGAAGTCCATTTATCAACTTCACGGTTCCGCGTCCGTGAAGTTGATGTATTGCGCGGATGTGTTACAAATTTAAGTGCTACGCCTTTTTTTTTTTTTTTTTTTTTTTTTTTTTTTTTTTCTCTCTCTCTCTCTCTCTCTCTCTCTCTCTCTCTCTCTCTCTCTCTCTCTCTCTCTCAGGTGCATTTGTTGCGTTTTCAGTTATAAGTAGCAGTGGTGCACCTGTTCATTTAGTATACAGGTGTGTTTTTAAGGTCTTTCAGTGATACAATTTTCTTTTTTTTTTTTTTACTTTTCAAGGTTTCATGTTTTCAATACTACTGATACACCTGTTTTGCTCTGGTATTCAGGTGTATTTCCAGTTTTCAGTTACAAATACATCTACACCTGTTTCCCTGTGTATTCCAAGTGTATTTTCAGCCTTTTCAGTTACAAATATTATACTTACATCCTTTCTTAAATTTTACTTGTATTTCCTTAATTTTCCTGCATCCCTTTTTATACTTACGTGTATCGCCACAGTTCTGAGCACACGGGGCTGCAGATACTACCTGTACACGTTACCCCTTGTAGTCCAGGTGTATTTTGAGGGTTTTCAGTACACAGGAAAGACTCAGGTGTAGAAGCGTGCGGTGGTGTACTGATGGTTACCTGGGCAGGTGAGGCGCATCCATCCCTGTCAGGGCAGGTGTTATCACAGGTAATTAAGGCTGGTGTAATTACCTGTGATGGTTAGTATTGTCTCTTTACCTGCGAGTTTACAGCGTGATGAAGATGGGGGAGTGTGTGTGTGTGTGAGAGAGGAAGAGAGATAGGAAACACGAGTTCACTCACACACACACACACACACACACACACACACACACACACACACACACACACACACACACACACACACACCATTACACGCACTGCAACGAACCTACTTCGCACACAAAAAGCTACCACCATCTCCTCCTCCTCCTCCTCCTCCTCCTCCTCCTCCTCCTCCTCCTCCTCGTGCGTGGATGGAGCAGCGGCGTGAAATTGATAGTTGCGTGCAGCGGGAGTGGATGCGTGAGGAGGTTGTGATTGATGGCGCTATCAGTGTCGCACGCACTTGTGACTCAATTCTGTTCTACCACCATTACCACCACCACCACCATTACCGCCGCCATTACCGCCACTACCACCACCGCCATCACAGCCATCACCAGTCCAGTCACCATCAAGAAATAATAATCGCTGTTCGCTTTTTTTTTTTTTTTTTTTTTTTTTTTTTTGTGTGTGTGTATGTATGTATGTGTGGGGTTCTTTGTTCTCTCTCTCTCTCTCTCTCTCTCTCTCTCTCTCTCTCTCTCTCTCTCTCTCTCTCTCTCTCTCTCTCTCTCTCTCTCTCTCTCTCTCTCTCTCTCTCTCTCTCTCTCTCTCTCTCTCTCTCTCTCTCGCGTGTGTGTAGACATATTTACCGACACATTAAATTCAAGGTTTTTTCCTGGAGTGTCCGTATGTGTGTGTGTGTGTGTACGTATGTTTGTTTATGTATTTTTATTATTTTCATCGTTATCTTCAATCGTAAATCACTGAAAAGAGAATGAATGTGTAAAAAAAAATTAATAATTCACTTTTATCCTCTGGTTTTTACTGTGTGTGTGTGTGTGTGTGTGTGTGTGTGTGTGTGTGTGTGTGTGTGTGTGTGTGTGTGTGTGTGTGTGTGTGTGTGTGTGTGTGTGTGTGTGTGTCCGGCCTTCGCTTTTGATTTACGACAGAGACAATTTTCTCAGACTCTAATTACGACTTTGAAATAACTCACAACACGAGGAGAAAATAAAGGAGTATTCATGATTCCTTTATTTATTTACTTAATGATTTACGACCACCAACATGACTTACGGTTCTTATAAACAATTAACTTTTTTTCCTCCTCCTACTTATCTTTTTTTTTTCCTATTCTCTGTTTTACTTTTCTGTGTCCTAATTTTCTTGTTCTTTATATAATTCCTTTAATCTGGTGTTTTTTTTTTTTTTTATTCATTTTCTAATTTTTTCCCTTTATTTGTGTCTTTTTTTCCTTGCCATTTTCATTTCTTATCTCATTTCTCTTTTTTCCTTTATGATATACACTTTTATCATGCTTTTTATTTCACATCTCTCATTCTTTTCTTCCTACTTACTCGTAATTTTGTTTCCCTCTTTCCTCTTTCTCGTGTTCCTCCTAATCAAGTTTATATTTCCTATCTGTTTTCCTTCATAATTCACTAATAATCCACAAATTTCTCCTTCTACTGTGCATGAATCGCGTAAGTGAAGACCTTAAGTTAATCTCTGTTCTTTTCTCTACGTCCTCCTGTTCCTCCTAGTCAATTTTATATTTCCTATCTTTCCCCTTCTATTTCCCGCTACGTCCTTCTTCTTCTGTCCATGAATCGCCGCCTAAGTGAAGGTCTGAAGGTAATTTAGCACCAATGAGTGAAGGAGACAGAAGCATCCCTTGTACCACGCCTGGGACACAAATGACTTCTAAACATACAACTTGAAGACTCCCCGGGACACATCCATTGAGTGTAACAAAGGGTGAGGCGACGGGCGCTGTACTTAGGACCAACATACAACCCGGATACACCCTAAATACAACCCAGATGACCTAAAATACAGTCCAGGTAGAAGTAACACGTTCAGGTCATAAATTCATACTTACCTCCCTCTTCCTCCCACCCGTTCCTGCCAGGCCCTTCTCTTTCTTCTCTCTTCCTGCACGCATGCACACACGCACACGCACTTCCACGCATGCACGCACTTGAGTTCATTCGTTTGAAGGGTGAAAGTGCACGCATACACACACACACATGCAGACACACGCACGCACGCACGCACATACAAAAAAAACTTGACTGTGAGGAGAACTTCCATTATGTTAAATTTTCACATTTCGTGTCTCGTAAATTTGCGAGTTTAAACACTACGGCAAGATTTTTCTTTGTGTGTGTGTGTGTGTGTGTGTGTGTGTGTGTGTGTGTGTGTGTGTGTGTGTGTGTGTGTGTGTGTGTGTGTGTTCTGACGGCTAATCACCATCTTGTTGACTTGAAAGTGCCTAGATGTTGTGGATGTGAATGCTTGGATTAGTGGAACCTTTTCTTACTCCACTCCTTGTGACGTGTAATGAGAGGAGGTGACGAAGGAGAAGGAGGAGGAAGAGAAAGAGAAGAAAGACGAGGAGAAGGTACATGGACTCAGGAGAAAGGAAGAGAGAAAAGAGAAGCATTGAGGAAGGAAAAAATCACCGTATTATTTTAACAACATCCACATTGGGAGACTGAAAACTTAGCACCTGACACCTTCACAGGTTTACTAATAAGGTTCCAGCAAGGTAAGCCATTCGTAGCATCCTCCCAGCGTTAACTTTGATGGCAAACACTTCCTTAGACTATTATGGGTATTTCCAGTGATAAAACTCTACAGTGTGCCAACAATGTGTCCTTTTCTTTATGTTGCTTTGCT
>NC_087188.1:15128734-15131234 GCF_035594125.1 Scylla paramamosain
AATAAATAAAAAAATAAATAAAAAATAAATACTTAGGACACGAACCCTGAAGGCAGCAAGACTAGTGCAGCGAAGTTACCAGTGAGCCAGTTAATGAAGGTTGTGGCGTCCGGGGCAAAAACTTTACTCGGAAGAAGGAAGACTGATGGGGCAAGATGGTGGTGATGGAAGAGGAGGAAGAGGAGGAGGAGGAGATGGATGTAGGTTAGGGGTACGAGGCAGGTGAGAGGTGTGTCATGAAGGAGGAGAAAGAGGAGGAGGAGTAAGAGATGGAAAAGGTGGAGGTATTTGAAGGGAAGGAAAGAAATAAGCTAGATAGAAGAAATAGGAAGAGGAGGAAGAGGAAGGTAGTAATTAAGAATAGTAAGAGGCAAAAAAAGGAGGAAGAGAAGAAGGAAGATGAAAAGATAGTTGGAATTAGGAAAAAAAAGTTGAGATAGCAAGGAAGAGGAAGAAGGAAGGGGGAAGGGAGGGAAGAAGGAAGAAAGAAGAGGAGGAGGAGGAGGAGGAACTGTGAAGTAAAAGGAATGAAGGAGGGGACTTTTAAATAACAGCTTTGTGTGATGGATTAGATGTGTGTCTACATTATATATTAGATCAGAGTATGGTGCTACGTATTGGTGATCGATGGTGATGGAAGTGGTAGCAGCAGCAGCAGCAGTAGTAGTAGTAGTAGTAGTAGTAGTAGTAGTAGTAGTAGTAGTAGTAGTAGTAGTAGTGATGGTGGTGGTGGTGGTATCTGTCAATGCTGTGATGGTGGTGAATGGGTAAGTTGATGGGTGTTTTAGTGGTGATTGATGGCAAATGTTGTGCTTCGATTGGTGCGTGTCGAATTGATAGTACGGTGAAGTAAGGAATGGTGGTGGTGGTTGTGGTGGTGGTGGTGGTGGTGGTGGTGGCGGCAGGAACAGATGAAGCCTTGATGGTTGTGATGGTGACGTAAGTCATTTTGATGGTGACGTGGCTCCTCTGGTGATGATAGTGGTGGTGATGCAAGACTCGCGTGACGGTGTTGACTGCACAGATGGTGATGACTGTGATGGTGATGATTGATGAAGATGGTGTTGATAATACACGAAATCCGTTAAAAATATGGTGATTGCTGGGTGGTAATGACACTACAAATCACCGAAGAAAACATTAGTGATTATTTTAGCAGTAGAAATAATGAAAACAGTAGTGATAGTGATGGTGGTGGTGACAGTGGTGGTGACAGTGATGATTACGACTAAATGGCAAGACATGATTTTAGTAAGGCAACTCCTAAGATAACAATAAATATGGTGACGCCAGCAGGAGTGACGCTGGCAGTGGTGGTGACGTTACCAGTGGTGGTGGTGGCGGTAGTGGCGGTGGTGGTGGCGGTGGTGACTGAGGCGGCCATCATCAATCAGGGGCGTCTGGCGGTGGGGAGGTAATCAATCTTGATCACCCCGTCACTGCAGCAAGGCGCCAGCAGCAGTGACCTCCCCCCATTCTCCCCCCTCTCTCTCTCTCTCTCTCTCTCTCTCTCTCTCTCTCTCTCTCTCTCTCTCTCTCTCTCTCTCTCTCTCTCTCTCTCTCTCTCTCTCTCTCTCTCTCTCTCTCTCTCTCTCTCTCTAATCTTACGTGTCTTTCATATACCTGATTGTTTTCAAGGTGGTAATGGTGGTGGTGGTGGTGGTGGTGGTGGCGGTGGTGATGTTGGTGGTGAGGGAGGAAGGAGATAACTTGTGTTCTTATATCTCTCTCTCTCTCTCTCTCTCTCTCTCTCTCTCTCTCTCTCTCTCTCTCTCTCTCTCTCTCTCTCTCTCTCTCTCTCTCTCTCTCTCTCTCTCTCTCTCTCTCTCTCTCATTCATCACTTACTACTACTACCATTACTGGTACCACTACTAAAATCTTCTTCTTCTTCTTCTTCTTCTTCTTCTTCTTCTTCTTCTTCTTCTTCTTCTTCTTCTTCTTCTTCTTCTTCTTCTTCTTCTTCTTCTTCTGACCTCATTCTTGCCTTCGTTATAAGTTTCTTGTAAGTTATGAAGGCAAATTACGTTGTTCATATCCCGAGAGAGAGAGAGAGAGAGAGAGAGAGAGAGAGAGAGAGAGAGAGAGAGAGAGAGAGAGAGAGAGAGAGAGAGAGAGAGGGTGGGGGGAGAGGTAGTTACACGGGGTTGAGCCAAACGTAATCGGTTATGTCCGGATATGGTATCGGATTAAGAAACATTAAAGACGAAGATCCGATGTAGCGAAGGGTCAAATTTAAACCGGATTCTTCTCTTCTTTATCGGACGACCAACCGGATCCGAATTCTCTTGTTATATTTACTTCTCATAATATCCGGTTCAACTAAGATATTACAGGGTTCAGTACGAGTTCGGATACGAGTACCGAGACTCGTATGCGGTACTCAGACCCTTAATTTCTCCCTGTCGATCACATAAATCCGGTTATTGCGGTTCTTTTGCGTTTTAAAGATTTTTGTAACCTTCAAGAAATCTGGTTTTAGTCATGTAATTTACTTGCTTT
>NC_087188.1:15133734-15136234 GCF_035594125.1 Scylla paramamosain
GGGAGTGGGGGCGTCGCTGCAATAATGATGATAATGAACGCTGATTTGTCTCCTCCACCTGAATCTTGTCAACACCTCACGTCAGATTAGCTTACCTGTCTCTTTCTCTCTCACCTTCCCTGTGTTTTTTTATTCTCTCTCTCTCCTTCTTTATTTGTCTTTTTTTTTCCTTTCTCTCTTTCCTTATCTGTTCTTACCTATGTATTTTTTATCCTTCTCTTTCTGTCTCTCTGTCCCTTTCTCTCCATTTCTCTCCTCTCTCCCTCTTCTCTCTTCTGTGTCTCTTTGTCTCCTTGCCTTGTCTACCTGTGTTTACCTGTCCTTCTTATCCTCTCTCTTCCTGTTTCTCTCCTGCGTCACTCTATCTCTCCTTGTCTTATCTACCTGTCTTTACCTGTGTCTTCTTAATCTTCCTTCTCTTCCTTTTTATCACTTGATCCTCTCCTCCTGGCTTTTTTTTTCTTTCTCTTTTTTATTTCGTAAGGAGACACGCTATATTGTTCAATTATAGCGTATAAACTTGATATCGTAACTCTTGCACGGCTTTACGCTTCTCAACCCTAGACTTACGCACTCACACGCTTCATCACACTTCGTCTACCCATCCATCACCACATACACTCTCTGACCCATTTAGCCAGTCACTCACCACAATGTAGATAGATAGATAGATAGATAGATAGATAGATAGATAGATAGATAGATAGATACATGGATTGATTTGCCACTGAAAGCATAAACTAAACACACGCATACACACACACACTCACTATCTGTCTTTCATCTCTCTTCCCTCCTTCCGATAGTTATTCACCATTTCCTCTCCCCTACTCCCTTTCACTCCTCATTCTATCACCTAGAAAAGTAATCACATATACACGCATACACACACGCACTATTACCCCCAAACACACGTCCTTACCTTCCCAACACATCTGCTCTTGTTTTACTCTCTATCATAATAATTTCATGTTTAAATTTACTCTTCCACACCTAATACCTAAACACACACACACACACACACACACACACAGACAGACACACACACGCACTATCACTTCATTCCTTCACCTCTCCTCGCTTCCCAACACACCTGTACTCCCACCCATCCTCCCTCAGTCACCGTGGCCTTGAGGCGGGCAAGGTAGAGGGCGATCAGACTGTTTATCACTGGTTGGCCTTCCCTGGGACACCCGAGGCACTTCATCTCCTGCGCAACGCCTCCTTGGTATTTCCCTCCCCGGCTCTTGACGTCACTTCTAATCCATCAGATGACAAAAATTATACAGTCACCATATATATTCTAACAGATCCTTAAGATGGTACAGAAGGAGAAACAGACAGAGATAGAAAGATATAGAGACTGAGATATAGAGATACTGTAAATTATAATGTAGGTAATAATTCCTGTCAGGTAGCTAATATATATATACGTGATTAGGCGTCAGGTGAGGAAAACAGGAGTGAGAAGTAATGGCGAAGTTCCTCAGGGTTTGGAGTGGGGATGTGGATGAGGGCTGGGGAGGCGCGTGAGACCTTGAAAGTGTCTGTGGGAGGAGTGTGAGGCTTAGAGATTAGCTTGGGGATGCGTGTGAGGCAGGAGAGTGTCTGTGGAGGCGTGTTGGGGTGGCTATCAACTTGGGAAGGAGTGGGGAAGCAAATACGCGGCTAAAAGCTACTTGGGGATTCCGTAAGTCTAGTGAATTGTATGTGGGGAAGCAAGGTGACTTAGGAAATGCTTCGAGAGTCGTGTTATGCTTTGGGAAGGCGTGTAGGTCTAGATAAATGCTTAGTGAGGCGAGTCAGGCCATAGATAGATACGTGGAAAGACGAATGATTCTTAAGAAGGCGTGGGGAAGCGTGTACATCAAGAAACAGGCACTAGGAAGGCGCGGAGAAAGGGCCAGAGATTTATACTTATGTGGGTAAGTTATACGCGATGTGTGGGCGTGTGTGTGCCCTTGGGAGCCACGCCGTGGAGGAGGAAGAGGCGGGGAGACACTGAAAGGAATAATACAACGTTTAAAACAGGGAGAAAATGGCCTTATGAATTACTAGGAAGAGAAGACAGTGAGAAGAAGGAGGGTGACAAGTTACTAAGGAGACAGGAGGGGCTGGTGACAAAAGAGGAAGAAAAGGAGGAGGAGGAGGACGAAGAAGAGGAAGAGGAGGAAGAGTAGGTAGGTACAGACGAGGGAGGGTGGGTTACGACAGAGGGTGTGTGTGTAACAAGGCGAGGTCATAAATTTTTTTCAACAATGCACTGTACATTAGAGGCGACGTTTGAATCAAGACAAATTATATGAACACTGTGGGTTAAATTTATGCCCTGCCGGCCCGTATATCATGGCGCTGAGGACTGCCTGTCGCCCGCCCCGGTGCTGCAAGGTCCTGGAGCAGCTGACGCCTGAAATAATGTAAATAAATGGCTGAACGGCTCGCTAGGGGGACGCCATTGCCTGCTTTGAATGGTTCATGGCTAAAAGAGACATGGTATACG
>NC_087188.1:15141234-15151234 GCF_035594125.1 Scylla paramamosain
CTTATTGTCACCACTCCTCCTCCCTCCCCTCTCCTTCCCCTCTACCTCCCCTCTCCCTCTCCCTCTCTCCCTCTCTTTCTCCCTTGCTCCCCCTCCAGTGTCATGCATCCCCTCTGTTTGACAAATGAGAGGATATTTTTCAAGGCACTTTTTCACAGAAGGAGGAAGGGAAGGGACGGGAGGGAGGGAGTGAAGGGAAGGGACGGGAGGGAGGGAGTGAAGGGAAGGGAAAGGAAGAGTATGGAAGGGACAAGAACTTAATATGTAGCACATTGACTCCATAAAGAGCTAACTGACATCTCTTGCTGACTCCGTGCTGACGTGTGCTGAAGGCTTATCAGTGACCGATGAGGTGAAAGAGAGAGGGAATGGGGGGAGAGGGTGATGGGGTTGGGGAAGAAATGGGGGTTGGTAATGGTTTGGTTTCTTGAAATATAGTTGTAAGATTTGTGTTTTGATAAGATTTTATAGTTGATAAGATATATAGTCGTTAGTTTTGTATTTTGATAATGGTATTGTAGAGTGAGACAGACAGACAGACGGACAGACAGACAGACAGACAGACAGACAGACAAGTAGAAAGACAGCCGTGCAGAGAGACAGCTGCTAACGATAAAAAAAGCACAGACAAACAGACAAACAGACAGACAGACAAATAGAAAAACGACTGACAAGAATAAACAGGTATTAGACAGACAGACAGACAGACAGACAGGCAGACAGACAGACACAGACTCAGACAGAGACAGACAGACAGACGAGGCAGTTTGAAATTATAAATAAGAATCTGAAATCCAATTTGTCATTTACAGTGAAAAGGAGAAGAGAAATATGCTAATAAGGCGTGAGGCGAGAAAAAAAAGTGAATAACAAGCATATTAACATGATGAAAATAGAACTGGAAGAGAAAAAAATAACCGGAGAGAGAAAGAGAAACAGACGGAGAGAAACAGAGAGGGAGAAATAGCAAGGGAAAAAATAGAACGTACCCAAAGACAAAAAAAAAAAATAATGCGGAAAATTAGCAAAAACCGAATCAACATCAGGGAAAAAGACAAAATCAGAGGGGAAAAAGAGAGAGAGAGAGAGAGAGAGAGAGAGAGAGAGAGAGAGAGAGAGAGAGAGAGAGAGAGAGAGGCATGAAATACGAATGAGAGAGAGAGAGGAGGGAATGATGAGAGGAGAAAGAGAGCAGCTGACCTCCTCCACCTCCACCTCCTCCTCCACCTCCTCCTCCTCCTCCTCCTCCACCTCCTCCTCCTCCTCCTCCTCCTTCTGTACAACAATAATTTACGCACCGCACAAACACGATACAATTCTTCACCAGCACTTCGTAACACTGGACTTTCCTTTCACTTCCTTTCATTTCACACTCCACACCACCCCTGCCCGCCCCTCTGCGCCGCTTCTCGCCCCTAAGGTCTCGTGGCGTAAGGGCTGAAGTGCAGGTAACCTCAGGTGTTGTTTACGACTGTCTGCTCCCTTGTGTCTAATTAATTTCACTGGATACAAGGCAGGCCGCTTCGTAATGTGATCTTCATTTGTTTGTATCGGAGGCACAGAGAGGAGTTCTGGTATTTATAGTTTCGTTGGGTCTGGTATTTATTGTTCCGCTGGCTCACTGTATTATTAGTCCAGTCTTTTTTTTTTTTCTCTCTCTTTTTTTCGTTTTTCTATTTTATTATGGGCTTGAAATATTGTCTTGAAGGATGGAAAGGTGGAAAAGATCAAAGCTTTATATTTTTTTCCTCTTCTTACTCTCGCTCTCTCCGTCTCCCCTCAGATTTATAACTAGATTTATTGTTATTATTATTATGACTCGGATTTATACTTAGTTTTCGCGGCGTCTCGCTTATCGTGCCCTCGGTAAAAGTATAGACGTCTTAAATACAGGTGTGTCTCGCCAGCTATTTATTGCCTCGTCACTTGAAAGTCAGCGGGGATTATTGTAACGCGGCGCAAGGTATAATTTTGGCGACAGCTTGACGATAATTGCCTGGCGGTGGGCACGAGGCGGGGCACGAGAGGCGGCGAGCTTGTAAAGTACTCGTCCTCTCCTTGACTCCGCGAAGTGAGGAGACGTGCGGGAGGAAAGGAGGGCGCTTACTGGCACGGCTGACGAAGATGTGAGTATTGCTTCTACTACTACTACTACTACTACTACTACTACTACTACTACTACTACTACTACTACTGCTGCTGCTGCTGTTGCCACTGCTGTGTAGTTAAGTTATGACTGTTGCTTCCATTACTACTACTACTACTACTACCACTACTACAATTTCTACTGTATTATTATCCCCAGGGCTTCTATTACAGTAGTAGTTGTAGTAATAGTAGTAGTAGTTTATACAAAATAATATTGGCATGGTATGTAAACTACTACTACTACTACTACTACTACCACCACCACCACCACTACCACTACCAGCACCACCACCACTACTGATACTAACACTGCTTTTATTATCACACGCTCTTTGTTACACGCTCTTAAAAGTCACAAACAAGAATACCAAAATCTAAGTAACTAAACAATATATTCTGTCTCTTACAAACCTGACTTCCTCGAACTTGTTTTGGAAAATTTCGAAACCTCACCTGGACACATAAAATGCAGGTGTAGGACAGGTGTGGAGGTGGGGGAAGGGGGATAGGGGGAGTCAGTGTGTGTGTGTGTGTGTGTGTGTGTGTGTGTGTGTGTGTGTGTGTGTGTGTGTGTGTGTGTGTGTGTGTGTGTGTGTGTAAGATTGGCTGAGGTGAAAGTATGGCCTTTTAATTTTTCTTCCTCTTTTCTTCCTCTTTTCCTCTACTTTTCTTCTTCCTCCTCCTCCTCCTCCTCCTCCTCCTCCTCCTCCTCCTCCTCCTCCTCCTCCTCCTCCTCCTCCTCTTCCTCTTCCTTCAAACAAGAGGAGCAAGATTACAAAAGTAACCACTGATAATAAATAGTAAAATAGGAAGACAGGAAGAAGGAACATTGCAGGAGAGAAAGAGAGAGAGAGAGAGAGAGAGAGAGAGAGAGAGAGAGAGAGAGAGAGAGAGAGAGAGAGAGAGAGAGAGAGTAACTAACATAAAATCAGAAAATCAGAAAACAAGAAGGGAACGAGATAAAAGAGAATAAAGAGGAGGAGAGAAAGAGAAGGAGGAGGAGGAGGAGGAGGAGGAGTGCAAGTCATCATTTGGACTCATCATGCCAACCTGTAAACGAGATTAATTCGAGAGAGAGAGAGAGAGAGAGAGAGAGAGAGAGAGAGAGAGAGAGAGAGAGAGAGAGAGAGAGAGAGAGAGAGCAACCCTCCCTTTTTATCAGCAGACGTGTTATGTGTTCCCTCTCTCCTCCCCCTTCCTCTCCCTTTCAACATTATCCTCCTCCCTTTTTTCGTCTCCCTTCCCTTTATCTTCTATTATCGCCCTTTTCCTTCCTCCCTCCATTCGCTGCCCCACTTACTCCCTTTGCTGTTTATCTCCGTGTTTTATGAGGCGAGATAAAGGAAAGGAAACACTTTGTAAGGCGTGGGTGTGTGTGTGTGTGTGTGTGTGTGTGTGTGTGTGTGTGTGTGTGTGTGTGTGTGTGTGTGTGTGTGTGTGTGTGTGTGTGTGTGGGTGGGTGGGTGTGTGTGTGTGTGTGTGTGTGTGTGTGTGTGTGTGTGTGTGTGTGTGTGTGTGTGTGTGTGTGTGATTCTTTCGTAATTAAGAAGAAACAGAGAGAGAGAGAGAGAGAGAGAGAGAGAGAGAGAGAGAGAGAGAGAGAGAGAGAGAGATTGTAAACCTCAGAAAAAGATTTGAATAACTTAGAAGGAAAAGGACGAGAGAGAGAGAGAGAGAGAGAGAGAGAGAGAGAGAGAGAGAGAGAGAGAGAGAGAGAGAGAGAGAGGTAGCCGCCACAAGAATAAACAAAGGATTGGTCTTCACGAGTCTCTCTCCACCACTTCAGTCTCTCCTCCACGTCACCTTAAGGACCCAGACGCCCCTCCACTCCCTCCACCAGCCTTCCACCAGGCCCTCCACCCCTCCAGTAGGCGTCGACATAAAGGGTTGATCACTTTTCAAAATGGACGAAAGGTTTTCACTGAGTCTGTTCCCTTTTTTGTGTTGGTGGATGGGTGGATGGGTGGATGGGCGTGGGTGGCATAAATATTCTTCTTCTTTGTCACTGTATTTGTTGAGTGTGTTTGTGGACGGAAGAGGAGAGTAGCAGAAGAGGAGGAGGAGGAGGAGGAGGAAAGGGATAAGAGAGGAGGAAGAAAGAAGGAAAGGAAGATATTCTTACTTTCATCATTTTTTTCACTTATCTCTCTCTCTCTCTCTCTCTCTCTCTCTCTCTCTCTCTCTCTCTCTCTCTCTCTCTCTCTCTCTCTCTCTCTCTCTCTCTCTCTCTCTCTCTCTCTCTCTCACATCACATTACCTGTCTTCCCATCACCTCCCCTTCCCCTTTAACCTGTCATCCCTTCCCCTTCCACCCCCCCATCACCATTTCAACCCCTGCCAACCCCTGTCACCTCCTGTCACTAACTGTCACCTGTCTAGGGCATGAGAAGGCTTGGTAGTGACAGTCGAGGCGAGTGGTGAAGGAGGAGGAAGAGGAGGAGGGGGAGGAGGAAGTACGACAGAAAAGAGGAAGGAAAATAAGGTGGAGGGAAAGTTTGGTCGAGTTTGAGAGGGATGGAGGTATGGAGAGAGAGAGAGAGAGAGAGAGAGAGAGAGAGAGAGAGAGAGAGAGAGAGAGAGAGAGAGAGAGAGAGAGACTTTAAAATCTGGGGAAAGAGAGATTAAATGAGTTAGGAAGGAGGAAAGAAAATAAATTATATAATAGGAGAAAGAAGAAGAGGAGAGAGAGAAAGGAGAGAGATAAGATGAACTGACAGGACTAGATGGAAGAAAAGAAAGAGAGAGAGAGAGGTAACGAGAAGACGAAGAAGAATGAATACAAAGAAGGAAGAGGAGGACAAAATGGAAAAGGAGAAATCGAAGAAGGAAAGGAGGAGGAAGAGAAAAAGAAACAATAACTGATGGAAAGAGAGAAAGAGGAGAAAAAGAAAGATAAATTAATGAGGAGAGATGAAAAGAACATTGAAACCAGAGAGAGAGAGAGAGAGAGAGAGAGAGGCGGTGACAGCGGGCAAAGAGAGGCATTTTAAGGAGTGTGTCTCGTCTCAGCAGCAGTTTACGAGCCATAAAGTTGAATGTATAGTTCTGTGTGTGTTGGGAGACCTCGCCTGGGTGTGTGAGGGAAAGGCGATTTGATGAACATTTGGCTAAACACTTAAGCATTCCTCTCTCTCTCTCTCTCTCTCTCTCTCTCTCTCTCTCTCTCTCTCTCTCTCTCTCTCTCTCTCTCTCTCTCTCTCTCTCTCTCTCTCTCTACACCATATTTCCTCCTTTCTACTATTCAATTTACTCCTTCAGCTCTCCACTCTTCCACCTCTTCACTCTTCCACCTCTTCCTCGTCTTCACACGTCGCTTATAACAGTCAATCGCCAAGAAACAATTAGAGTTTTTGCCACCAGGCGATTGAAGCCGAATGACAAAAGAGAGAGAGAGAGAGAGAGAGAGAGAGAGAGAGAGAGAGAGAGAGAGAGATGGAGTGATTTGGACGCATACAAACACTGTTGAGTTGTGAGCTTGTTTGTACGTGTGTGTGTGTGTGTGTGTGTGTGTGTGTGTGTGTGTGTGTGTGTGTGTGTGTGTGTGTGATGTAATGTCCTGTGTGTTTGTGTATGTCAAGGTTCATGATACGCGGCTGATTGTGTGTGTGTGTGTGTGTGTGTGCGAGAGAGAGAGAGAGAGAGAGAGAGAGAGAGAGAGAGAGAGAGAGAGAGAGAGAGAGAGAGAGAGAGAGAGAGATGCAAGTAAATTAGGGAACTTAAGGGAGAAAAGAAAAAAAAACACAAGATATAAACTAGAAAGAGAGAGAATCGAAAAAAAAAAAACACAAACCACACGAACACACACACTAAACAATATATTAACAAAACAAACAAAGGCAGACAGCATTACCAAACCTAACACAACGCTAACCTAACCTAACCCTTCATGAATGCAGCCCAAGTTTGCTTAAGCACCACATTACCATTGACTCCTGCATATATTTCCCCCAGGACTCTCGCGACCCTAGCGGTTTGAAGCGTCAACGAGAGAAAAAAATAGTTGGTCATCTCATCCCTATGTCTCGAAGTTGTCGCCTCGTAGTTGACAACAAGAGCAGTAAAGCGAAGTTGAAGTTGAGAGTGAAGGGGAGGAGCTGCACTCTTCCTTTTCTCTCTCTCTCTCTCTCTCTCTCTCCCGGTTTTCAAAGTCTCGAAGTCTCTCGCGTGGAAATGATTCGGTTCGAAACATTACGCGACGCTGCCTTTTAGTGGTTGTCTGTCTCCCTGTCTCTTGTCTCTGTCTCTCCCTTGTCTCTCTGTGTGTGTGTGTGTGTGTGTGTGTGTGTGTGTGTGTGTGTGTGTGTGTTTCCATCTGTTTGTCATCCTTTTTATATGTAATTGTTTTTTTTTTTTTTTGTCTTACTGTCTGTTAGGTTAGGATAGTCTCTCTCTCTCTCTCTCTCTCTCTCTCTCTCTCTCTCTCTCTCTCTCTCTCTCTCTCTCTCTCTCTCTCTCTCTCTCTCTCTCTCTCTCTCTCTCATAACCCTATCTTCACCATACGTCATTATCACTTAACGATGAGTCAATGATTTGTCTCAGCTAAGTTGGCGCCTGTTTCTCCCCAGTGTGCCCCGTCCCTCTTACTCATCCACCCCTCAACACGCCCCCTTCCTCCCCCATTCCTATCTCCTCCCTCAGGGTAAGTCGTGACCCTTGAACATCCCAGCAAGCAACTTTTAATGAATAGTGTGATGGATCTTTCACGAGGGAGAAGGAAGAGGAAGACTAGAAGGAAGAGGAGGAGGAGGAGATGTTGTTGATGGAATGGGGAAGAAGGATGGAAGAGCGACAAGCAATTATAGAGGAGATAGGAGGAAGAGTGGTCCAGGTAGTGGTAATGGGAAGGGATATTTTGTATGCACGGGATGCCGCAAGGTAGGAAATGGAACCTCATCTGTTTGGCTTGACATATCCCTCCTATATAAGAGAGAGAGAGAGAGAGAGAGAGAGAGAGAGAGAGAGAGAGAGAGAGAGAGAGAGAGAGAGAGAGAGAGAGAGACTAATAGCAGTGTTTAATTATTAGACAAAGACATTAGTGGTGAAACGAGAATTTTTGGTAGAGATTCTTTTATTTTAGTATTTCTGAGATGAAGCTGGTGAAAAAAAAGGAGATATTTATATTCTTTTTACATTTTTTGGATAACTGAGTGGAGATAAGACATTACAAAGCGTTCCTAAGAAGTCGTAAAGAAGAGAGAGAGAGAGAGAGAGAGAGAGAGAGAGAGAGAGAGAGAGAGAGAGAGAGAGAGAGAGAGAGAGAGAGAGAGAACAGGTTAGACACGAAAAAAATAAACCGAACATTCTTGATTTTTCACAGTTTTATGCGATTAAACTTAAGTTACGCGACGTGTTGGCAAGTTATGAGGCGTTCTTCGGGGGGAGAGAGAGAGAGAGAGAGAGAGAGAGAGAGAGAGAGAGAGAGAGAGAGAGAGAGAGAGAGAGAGAGAGAGACTTCCATATAAGGGCGTGCACTCGAATATTTTAGCGAGAAAACGTATGGATAGATTGACAGCCCAGAGAGAGAGAGAGAGAGAGAGAGAGAGAGAGAGAGAGAGAGCCTTCACAGTAATCAGTCACCACCACCATCACCACCATCACCTCAGGAATGCCAGCCAACACCAAACTCAACTAACTCTATGCTGACTTCACCTCCTCCTCCTCCTCCTCCTCCTCCTCCTCCTCCTCCTCCTCCTGACACGGCGCTGATGTTCGACAGGCTAATAGTGTTGACAGCTGAGAGGGTAGCTGAGGCTCCTCCTCTTCCTCCTCCTCCTCCTCCTCATCCTCCTCCTCTTCCTCAACCACATGTCCTCCCTCCTCCTCTTCCTTCTTATCCTCATTCGGTATTTCCTCCTGCTTCTGTTCGTCCTCCTCCTCCTCCTCCTCCTCCAGTAGTAGTATAGAAGTAGTAGTAGTAGTAGTAGTAGTAGTAGTAGTAGTAGTAGTAGTAGTAATAGCTGATAATTACCGATAAATTTAGTGATTTTGTCTCCTCGTTCGTGTGTTTGTTTGTTCATCATACTCTCAAGAGTCACGCCACCACCACCATCACCACCACTCATCACCACCCACTCAGCCGCGAGACAGGTCCTGTGATAGTAGTAGTAGTAGTAGTAGTAGTAGTAGTAGTAGTAGTAGTAGTAGGGGTGGTGGTGGTGGTGGTAGTTAATATTCTTTTCCTTGTTGCTGTTGTTTTTCGTTTTATTTTCTTTTTGTAATAGTAGTAGTGGTTGTAGTGGTGGTAGTAGTAGTAGTAGTAGCAGTAGTAGTTGTAGTTGTAGCATGGAGAACTTTAAACTGAACGTAACTTTCTAACACACACACACACACACACACACACACACACACACACACACACACACACACACACACACACACACACACACACACACACACACATATACACGTGGCCACATCACCTCTATAATTTAACAGGTAATCACGGAAGGTAAATCACCACGCCCAGGTAATTAATGGCCAAATGTTCCAATTACCACCGTGACTCACCTCAGAGACTTTCTTTACCTGAGCGAATTGAAGGGGCGTGTCCTCTTGTGATTTTTTTTTTCTATTTATTTTTTAGTAGGTTCGATTTTCCCGTAATATTGAGGGTTAATTTGTTTACTTTCTGTCTGTCTGTCTCTAACGTTACCTTTCTGCTTGTCTGTCTCTCTCTGTCTCCCTTTCAGTCTATCTGTCTGTATAGTTGTCTGATTATGTCTCACCGCTATGTCTGTTTCTCCCTGCCTCTGTCTCGCTCTTCCTCCGCTAGGTGGCTGTGTCAGCATGTAAACACTGGTGTGGTTGTTCGCTTATCACCAGCAAAATACACCGTTTATACAAGACTGAGGTAAGCGTAAGACTGTCAGGTAATGCATTAATACCCCTAGATTGCATGGAAGATAGAGACGAAACGAGGAAATAGATAGTTAGGCGTATTTTAAGGCATAATATACGAGCTCTTCAAATCTGCGCATGCCCAATAGCCAGCCAGTCTGTTACCATGGCAACGCGAAGGGTGCTTGATAACGCAAGGTCATCAAGGTATGTAGTTATTTTTATTGATTATTTTGTGGTTTTGTGTATAAGTTACGTCTTTCTTGTTTTATATTTATAGAAATTAGGATTTTGTTATCCGTTCACGTGTTTAATAAAATAGTTCGATTTATTTTTAATGAGTGCTATATATAAAGGGTTAAGTATGTAATTATTGTAGTTTAGTGTAATTATCACCGGTGGATGTTAAATGAATTTGAATCTCTCTCTCTCTCTCTCTCTCTCTCTCTCTCTCTCTCTCTCTCTCTCTCTCTCTCTCTCTCTCTCTCTCTCTCTCTCTCTCTCTCTCTCATTCATCAACGTCATCTGTTTTGCTTGTTTGTTCTTCTTAATGACACGAAGATCGTTCACCTCTCCCTCTCCCCTCCTCCTCCTCCTCCTCCTCCTCCTCCTCCTCCTCCTCCTCCTCCTCCTCCTCCTCCTCCTCCTCCTCCTCCTCCTCCACATTCTAAAAAAAAATGTTTAAATCAAGAAAGTAAAAATAATTTCAGCATCACCAACGGAGAGAGAGAGAGAGAGAGAGAGAGAGAGAGAGAGAGAGAGAGAGAGAGAGAGAGAGAGAGAGAGAGAGAGAGCAATGAAGAAAAGGAAGAGAACCAGCTTGGGAGAAACAGGAAAGGAATTGGATATATGTAGGAAGGAGGAGGAAGAGGAAGAGGAAGAGGAGGCAGATAGGGTTACTTAAGGGTGTAGGAAGATGGCGTGTGTTGGTGAGGGTGAAGGGTGTTGGCAGCCATGTTTGTTTGCCCAAGCTAACGATGCAAAGTGACTTAGCCTGCCTTTTCCTTTCTCTCTC
>NC_087188.1:15158734-15173734 GCF_035594125.1 Scylla paramamosain
CCTAATAAAATTTCAGGTGCACAAGGTCACATTACCCCCCACCCCCCATCCAACCCACCCCCTTGTGCCTTGTCCCCACGCCCACACGCCCACGGTACAGGGAACATGTCCCCTGGCGTGTGTGTGTGTGTGTGTGTGTTTGGGATGTTAAGAGTAGGAGTAATGATCAGATAAGTAACTCTCTCTCTCTCTCTCTCTCTCTCTCTCTCTCTCTCTCTCTCTCTCTCTCTCTCTCTCTCTCTCTCTCTCTCTCTCTCTCTCTCTCTCTCTCTCTCTCGTTCTTTTTCTATCATTCCTCCTTTTCCACATCCGAACTGAACCTTAACCTCTCCTCCTCTTCCTCTTCCTCACCTCCTCCTCCATCCCTTCCCCTCCCCCTCATCTGTCTAGCATCAAGAAGGGGGGAGGAGGAACGGAGGAATACCAAGGTAAGATCTGAGGAAAGGGGAGAGATGGGGAACATGGGGGAATGGGGTACTGAAGGGGGAAGGGAGAAGGGCATCTGGGAATAAGGAGGGTAAGATAGGAAGGGGCAGGCGGCTTCTGTGAGGATGTGTGTGTTTAATGCGCCCTTAGAGTGTTCCGTGATTATAAGGGTATTTATATTCACTGCCATACCCTCTGCTCTCTCTCTCTCTCTCTCTCTCTCTCTCTCTCTCTCTCTCTCTCTCTCTCTCTCTCTCTCTCTCTCTCTCTCTCTCTCTCACTAGGACCGTAAAAACACCCTTAAAAACCCGTGTCGCTTCAACTAGAGCCTTTGGAATGTAGTATTGGTGCGCATGGTTCCACATGGCGTCTTTGTCACTATGAAAACTGCCTGAAGACACGGCAGGTTCACCAAGAATGACACAGCTCAGATGAGGCGTGAGTGTGACTACTTTTGATGTGTCTGTGTTGGGCGGGAAGTTCCATTGGTGAGGTTCTATTGGGCTATTGTTGGCGGGCTTTTTAAGATGCGTTGGGCTGGATTGGGTTCGAGTTGCAATCTTGTTTTGTTTATTTATTTTGAATGCGGTGGTGTTATTGATTGGAGTTGAGTGGTTGCGGTTGATTTGTGGAGGTGCTGAGAGTGTGTGTGTGTGTGTGTGTGTGTGTGTGTGTGTGTGTGTGTGTGTGTGTGTGTGTGTGTGTATGTGTGTGTGTGTGCGCGTTACATTGTCTATTTTGAGTAGTGTCCGCGCCGGTTCTTTCGTCTCTCTCTCTCTCTCTCTCTCTCTCTCTCTCTCTCTCTCTCTCTCTCTCTCTCTCTCTCTCTCTCTCTCTCTCTCTCTCTCTCTCTCTCTCTACCCCTCTTTCTTCACCCCATCCAAACACCCGACATTTTGCAAGCACACTCACACTTCCCCTCACATCCTCCCCTCACCCTCCCCTCACCCTCCCATCACCCTTCCCTCACCCCTCATCCTCCCCTCACCAGTCAGGCGGCAGATAAACTAAAGTAATGGTGACGTTTCAGTTGCCCAGAGCGAGACTTTGGGCAATTTCACTGTAATGAGAACTGACAAGTGGGTTCCGTCCGCAGAGAGTAAGGGAGACCGAGGGGAGAGAGGGAGAGGGAGAGTGGGAGAGATAGGGGGTGCGGGAGAAGCTTGGAGAGAAGTCGAGGGGAGATAGAGAGAAGCTGGCAAGGGGAGGGAATGGATGATTAGAGAGAGAGAGAGAGAGAGAGAGAGAGAGAGAGAGAGAGAGAGAGAGAGAGAGAGAGAGTTTATGACTTTCCATGTTGTTTCCCTCAAATGAAAATATATCTTGATATTTTATAATTGATAAAAGTAAAGTACTAGTTGTTGTTGTTGTTGTTGTTGTTGTTGTTGTTGTTGTTGTTGTTGTTGTTGTGGTGTATGTGAGAGCAAGATTACCCATCACTCCACCCCCTCTCCCTCTCTCCATTCCAACAAAAGTGACCAGAGAGAGAGAGAGAGAGAGAGAGAGAGAGAGAGAGTGAGAGAGAGAGATTAAGGGAAATAGATGAGAGAGCCATAATCTTCACATTTATCTGTATATCTGTCTTTCATGGGTTTCATTTCTCTCACTATCACCACCACCACAACCACCATCACCACCATCACCACCATCACACAATATATATGCAAAAATCTGTTGATTGACACAAGATTTACCCTTTAATTTCTCATGAATAGAGATTTTAGAGAGAGAGAGAGAGAGAGAGAGAGAGAGAGAGAGAGAGAGAGAGAGAGAGAGAGAGAGGTTACGTAAAAATAAATACTCACTAAGCAATAAATTTTGTACATCCTTCTCCTTTTTTCTTCTTCTTTTGCTTCCATGTTATTTGTTTTCCTCTCACCAAACCTCTGAACTGTCTGTCTGTCTGTCTGTTTGAGTGTGTGTGTGTGTGTGTGTGTGTGTGTGTGTGTGTGTGTGTGTGTGTGTGTGTGTGTGTGTGTGTGTGTGTGTGTGTGTGTGTGTGTGTACTACCTGGGGCTTGATTAAATGACTAGAGGACCCGCATGGCACCTGCCTGACCTGTCCATCTCTCTCTGTCTTCCTGTTTACCTGTCTGTCTGTCTGTCTGTCTATCACCTTTTACGTAAAAATATATTTCCTTTTTCGTTATTTACATTCAGTTCGCCGTTTTTTTTTTTTATTTTCATGGGGAATTGTTTTAATTATTTACAGTATTTTCTTGCATATAAATGATAAAGAAAAAAACGATGAAATAAGCCCTCAGCCCCTTTAGAAAAGTCAAAAGGATCATCTAAAATTGAAACCTCCGCTTTGAAATTCTTACTAAAGCAGATTTGAAAAGGAATATTACCTTCATTAAAAGTTACGGAACACCTGTGGAAGGATTTAATTAGTCATACAGGTGAAAGATTTTACCTGTCACTTGTTGGAGGTAAATGTAACACACCTGAGCGTATTTACAAGTGGTACTGTATACCTGGTACTGATTCACGAACCCAGGTATACAGTGATACGAATACATACAATGATAACATCCTAGAATTTATTATTATTCTATATTATAGCTGTGATTTGTGTGCATTTCCTCTTCCAGTTGTTTGTGCTGGTATAAGATGCCTGTGCCTCGAGAGAAGTGAACTAATAAACTTGTCATCATTATTACTGTTACTGGGAACTGTAAATGAAGAAATTGAAGGTTCATATTTAATTTAACGAGATGAGATCAGAGGAATGCGAAGACTACAAGGAAAAATAATCTTTGGTAGCACAGAATAACACAAATATATATACCAATTAATCAAAGTAACATAACCACAGTTCAATTTCTTCCTATCTCTTTTTTAAATCTAACTTTTTTTTTTCATCCTTGCATATTTGAAGACACGTAAGAAAGGGATAAGAATATAAGGCATTTGTGGAATTAGATTAAAGAAAGTGAGCGAGAGGGAGGTGGAGGAGAGAGAGAGGTGGAGGAGTGTGGCCACCAAGACGCCTTAAGGTGGAGAAGGGAGCCGCTAGAGTGGAGACTGGTGAAGTGGAATATCTGCTTTCACGAATTTCTCTCTCTCTCTCTCTCTCTCTCTCTCTCTCTCTCTCTCTCTCTCTCTCTCTCTCTCTCTCCCTGGGTTTGGTATTTTTCTCGTTAGTTTTTGTTATTTTGCGTTTAAATTTTGTGTAAGTCTCTCTCTCTCTCTCTCTCTCTCTCTCTCTCTCTCTCTCTCTCTCTCTCTCTCTCTCTCTCTCTCTCTCTCTCTCTCTCGCTTCTATTTCTCGTCGTCCTCCTATTTTTCCTCTCGTCTCCCTCTTTCATCACTAATCCTTTGTTTCTATTTCACTCCCTCCTCCTGTTTCCCTTTTTCCTCCTCGCTTACTCCCACTAACCTTTCTTTCCTCCCCTCTTTTTCCTCCTTTCCTCCCCTTACGCAGTCTCATTTCCCTTTCCCTCCCCTTCCTTCCACTTATCACGCCTTCTCTCTCCCTCTTTCCTCTCTCCCTCTCTCTCTCTCTCTCTCTTTCCCCTCGCTCACCTCCCTTCAGTTGTTCCCTTTGATTCAGTCTAATGTGGTGTTCTCGCTGTCACCAACTGTGTCTGAGGGGAGAGGGAGAGGGAGAGAGAGGGGAGAGGAGAGACGAGTGAGAGGGAGAGAGAGAGAGGGGGGAGGGGAGGAGAGAAGCTTTAGCATTGGCGGTATTTGTGATATCTTCATTCCTGAGAGAGAGAGAGAGAGAGAGAGAGAGAGAGAGAGAGAGAGAGAGAGAGAGAGAGAGAGAGAGTTTAAGTCATACGAATTTTTGTCATTTTTGAAATAGAGAAAGATTTTATTTTTTGTATCTCTCTCTCTCTCTCTCTCTCTCTCTCTCTCTCTCTCTCTCTCTCTCTCTCTCTCTCTCTCTCTCTCTCTCTCTCTCTCGTCAGGTCAGGTAAAAATGAGAGGACAGACTTCAACCAGGTGTAAAAAGAGCTCTCTCTCTCTCTCTCTCTCTCTCTCTCTCTCTCTCTCTCTCTCTCTCTCTCTCTCTCTCTCTCTCTCTCTCTCTCTCTCTCTCTCTGGACCAATCTACATTTTCTCGCATTCTTGTTATTTTCTTTCATTTTCTGTTTCTTTTAATGCATTTTTTTCCATTTCTTTCTTTTATCTTCACTTCCTTCATGTATATATTTATTCTTTTTTTTTATCAATTACTTTTCTTTATTTTTCTTCCTTCCTTTCTTAGTAAAGTTCCTCCTTTCCTTCATCTATCCCTCCTATTTTCTTTCATTTTTCCTCTCTTCTCCTTTTTTCATTCTCCTGTTCTCCCATTCTTCTTGTTTTCTCCCTTTCCTTTCTTTCTTCCCTCCTTCGCCACTTCCTATTCTCCCATTCCTCACTCCTTCATTCCTCCCTTTCTCCTTTCCTCCTTCACTAAACCCTTCCTTCTTATCCTTTTCTTCCTTCGTTCTTCCTCCACCTCTTCTTCCTTCCATTCATTCTCCCCTTCATTCCTCCAGCCATCCTTTCTCCCTCCCTCCTTCCCTCTCTCCAACCGGTGTGAGGGCGCGCAGGCGTTTCTCTGTCCCCCTCCTCATTAACTCTCCTCTTTTGGTGTTACAGACAATTAATTCTTTCTCTTGATGCCTCAGACGACTGCCCTCCTCCTCCTCCTCCTCCTCCTCCTCCTCCTCCTCCTCCTCCTCCTCCTCCTCCTCCTCCTCCTCTTCCTTATATCCTTCAGGGCTGGTCAGGTGTTGAAACTCGGCGTGAATGTTGGAGGAGGAGGAGGAGGTGGAGAAGGAGGAGGAGGAGGAGGAGGAGTATTCTGAATCGAAATGTTTGGTTTTACGTTTAAGGAGGTTAGGAGTGGTCTAGTTCTCTCTCTCTCTCTCTCTCTCTCTCTCTCTCTCTCTCTCTCTCTCTCTCTCTCTCTCTCTCTCTCTCTCTCTCTCTCTCTCTCTCTGTCTCTGTCTCTCTCACATTACAATAATCTTCATAAATACATGAGCCACTTGTACAACCTTCAGAATCTTCCGTGCCAAGTGCTTATATTTGAGTGATACCTCCTGGCGTGGTATCAGGTATTATGACGCTGCTATCAGGCTGAGGTATAGGGTCTGATTACCACGTGACAGCTTAATAGAAGAGTGATGAGAATATTAGGCGAGTGTCTGGTTTGGTGAGGCGAGGAGTATGAGGTATGAGTGAAGAGGAGGGGAGAAATATAAGGATTAGTGGAATTATAAGGTATATGAAGGTGAGGGTCTGAGTGTATGGGTGAGTGTATGAGTGAGTGTGTTAAGAGTGTAAGGTGTGAGGATATGAGTGTTAGTGTGTGTGTGTGTGTGTGTGTGTGTGTGTGAGCTAAGATTGAGTGAGATTATAATCATTGTTTATATATATATTTTTTTATTTATCTGTTTGTTTATTCTCACTTTTATGTTTTATATATTCATTTATCGATCTTATTAATTTCTTTAGTCGCAATAAGGAAACAAGAATCCTTATGAAGATATATTGAGCACTGGATTCTATTTATAAAGCATTGGAACCCCTTTGTAACCTGTATAAGGAAGTGAAACCCTTTTGTAACTTATAAAAGGGGATTAGAACATTATTCAATACATAAATGAGATTAAAACCATTGTAACTTTGTATAAGGAACTAAAACACTCATTATTCCCTCCTCCTCCCCTTCCTTCCTTCTTATCCTCTTCTTCCCTTCTTCTTCATCTCTACTTTCTTCTTTTTCACTTCTTCCTCTCATTCCTTTTCTTCCTTTTTCTTTTAATTTGCATAGGTGATAAGTATTTTCTACTCTGTGTGTGTGTGAGGGCGTGGGAGAGTTGGGAGGGCGTGGGAGAGGCGCCCGCAGTGAGGTGAGAGAGGCAGTTTCTTTCTATGCCCCTTCTGTGCCTCCGTCAGCGCCTCCTCCTCTCCTCCTGTCGACGGTGGAGGAGGCGTGGAGGTGTTAATAGTCTTCACCTCCTCCTCCTCCTCCTCCTCCTCCTCCTCCTCCTCCTCCTCCTCCTCCTCCTCCTCCTCCTCCTCCTCCTCCTCTTCTTCTTCTTCTACTTATCGCTCTCTTTGGATTAAATTTATCATCTCTTCTGCGTCAGTTAATCTGTATATTTTTGATGTGGTTTCTTGTTTGTGTTTCTTGTTTTCTTCGTTTTTATTTATGTATTTCATTTTTCTTTTATTCTTTTAGTGATATTTTTTTTTTTTTTTTTTTTTTTTTTAGTTTGGTTTTCTATTTATTTATTTTTTCTTTTTTCGCTGATTCAGTTCGTTTTATTTTCATTTTTTGCTCGACTTTTCTTCTTCCTCCTCCTCCTCCTCCTCCTCCTCCTCCTCCTCCTCCTCCTCCTCCTCCTCCTCCTCCTCCTCCTATCTTTTCCTTATTTTATCTCAAGTACAGGAAATGTCATCTTGTTCCTCTAAATTTAAGAGTAATGTTCTCCTCCTCCTCCTCCTCCTCCTCCTCCTCCTCCTCCATCACCTCTACATACCTCCCTCACTCAAGATCCCTCCTCATTACCTCCTCCTCTCCATCCTCCCTCTCACTTCTTCATCTTACCCCTCCTCCTCCTCCTCCTCCTCCTCCTCCTCCTCCTCCTCCTCCTCCTCCTCCTCCTCCTCCTCCTCCTCCTCCTCTGCTCATCAACGCGTCACAAGACTTCATCACCCACTTCAACACACACACACACACACACACACACACACACACACACACACACACACACACACACACACACACACACACACACACACACCACCGTCAATAACTCACTCACCCCAGACGGTTCGCAGACTCACCCTTCACCCCGTCACCCCATCACCCTTTCCCCGCCTCCTGTCACCCTGTTATTAGCCCACCCCGCCCACTGCAGTCCCCGCCCACCCACTCAGCCGCCCACCCGCCCACGTTGCCAACAAACCACTGCCGCCCACCCCTCCCACCCACAAGCCTCCCAAATAGATGCACTTAACACGGCTGAGTTGCGGCCCTTGATAAGAGAGAGAGAGAGAGAGAGAGAGAGAGAGAGAGAGAGAGAGAGAGAGAGAGAGAGAGAGAGAGAGAGAGAAAGTATATATTATTATTTTTATCTTTGTTCATATTATTATTTCTAAGTATCTATATCGGTTACGTTTATATTACTTATATTGGAAGTGAAAGATGAATAAATATGATTAATTTGACAATGAATAAGAGAATTACAGGAGTGAATGAATGAATAAATGTTTAAAACCGTTATTTATCATTTAAGTAAGGAAAAAAGAAAGAAAAGAAGGAATAAGTGTGAGAGGTAGAAGTAAATAGAAGAGAAATCAAATAATTTCGAAAAAAAAAAAAGATGATATGAAAGCCACAAAAGTTATCGTTTCTCGAGGGAAAAACAAAAAACGAAATGAAAAAATGTGTGAAAATATATTTACACGCAGAAAATCAAGAACCGAGCCGGAACTGCAATAAAAAACGGGAGAAGCAAAAAAAAAGAATAAAAGAAAAAAAGAAAAACAGTTAAAAAGAAAAGGACGAGAAAAAAAAATCCGAAAGCGACAAAACGAAAAGACAAATCGAAAAAATAACAAAACCCCCAAAAAAAGAGAAACACACACACACACACACACACACACACACACACACACACACACACACACACACACACACACACACACACACACACACGTACTGGAAATACACCAACAAAAATAATATATGTAAAAATTAGAAAGAAAGAAAAAAAAAGCAGAAAAAAATAAATTGAGTGAGACTTGGTAGAAGAGAGACTAGAAGAAGGAGGAGGAAGAAAAGGAGGAGGAGGAGGAGGAGGATTAGTACATCTTCACTATTCCCTTTCAACCTTGAATTAGCAAGTTTGTCTGTTTTATGTTGCCGGCAAAAGATCAGATTTCAAGAGGGGGGTGGGAGGGGATGAAGGGGGGAGAAGGGAGAGACAAGGGGAGAAGGGAGACTGATTAAGACCTTGCATGGAGGGAGAGAAGACGAGAAAGGGAAGGAAGAAGAGATAGACGGTGAAGTAGGAGGAGGTAGAAAGGAATTTTTAGATAAAGGAAGGAAGAAGAGAGAGAGAGAGAGAGAGAGAGAGAGAGAGAGAGAGAGAGAGAGAGAGAGAGAGAGAGAGAGAGAGAGAGACGATATAGTTAAGTTAGTAAGATGATAATTATTAAAACTTAACGACTTGTAGCTTATGACTCTGAGATAGATAAAAAGAGTGCCAACTATTTTTCCTCCTCCTCCTCTTCCTCCTCCTCCTCCTCCTCCTCCTCCTACTCCAGGACACTAAACACCCTCACTTGAAGCCTCTGTGACGTCACGGGCATCAGGCGCCAGATGTCACTTGAAGTCAATCAAGTTAGACGTGAATGCTCCTCGTTCGAATCCCTCCCAGTGACTCTGACTTCGGCTTAGGTTAGGTTAGGTGAGCTGAGGTGGTAGTAGTAGTAGTAGTAGTAGTAGTAGTAGTAGTAGTAGTAGTAGTAGTAGTATTTAATTATGTATTGAATGATAACAACAACAACAAATAAAAGTAATAATGATAAAATAAACTAATAAATAACTAGAATAGAAAAAAACAATCAGAGAGAGAGAGAGAGAGAGAGAGAGAGAGAGAGAGAGAGAGAGAGAGAGAGAGAGAGTTATAGAATGCAAGATCAATTTACGTCTTAAGGTGAAAAGATCATTAGCTCTTGAGTTTTAAGATTTCAGGACTCGGGAAGAAGATAAAAGTGTGTTTGTGTGTTTGTGTGTTTATTGCCATACTTAACCTGATTTATTTCTCTTCTTCTTCTTCTTCTTCTTCTTCTTCTTCTTCTTCTTCTTCTTCTTCTTCTTCTTCACCTTCGTTTTAATTTTCTCCTTCGTTTTCGTCGTTTTTGTCCTAGTCTTCTTCTTCTTCTTCTTCTTCTTCTTCTTCTTCTTCTTCTTCTTCTTCTTCTTCTTCTTCTTCTTCTTCTTCTTCTTCTTCTTCTTCTTCTTCTTCTTCTTCTTCTACTACTACTACTACTACTACTACTACTACTACTACTACTACTACTACTACTACTACTACTACTACTACTTCTAGAGAGAGAGAGAGAGAGAGAGAGAGAGAGAGAGTTTACATTTCTCTTACATCAAATTCGTCACAGGTATTCTTTTTCCCTTCCTTTTTCTCCCTCCCTCTCCTTTCCCTCTCACTTCCCCCTCTCCCTCCTTAACTTATTGACTCCCACATCAATCCTCTCCTTTATCAACATTTTCCCTCCCTCTCACACTCTCTCTCTTCTTCCTCTATCCCTTCCTCCCTTCTTTATTCCTTTCCATTCTATCTCCTTTCTTTAACTTTATTTTCTCTTCTTTTTTTATTGCGAAACCCTTTGCTTTTTCACCACGACTATTTTCGAAAGTCACAGAAACCTTTAGCTGGGTTTTCATTTGTATTTTTCCTATTACTATTTAGAAATCTAGTTAATGTCACTAGAACCGTAAAAAACACCCTTGAAACTCCAGATTTCCATATATAAAGCCTTTGGGAAGTAGATACAAGGCAGAGGTGTGTCAGAATTCGCTCCCAAGATACTACAGTATAAACACACCTGGAGGAGACGACCCAGAACAAAATGGTTTAGCAGACATGTGGAACTTAGCCTTGTCGAATTTGAGTTACCATTAGCGGGTATTCGATGAGCCCGCTCCGGTCTGAGCCAGGTGTGGTGAGACCTGTCGTATTTCACACCTGGTTGAGGTATTAAGGGGGGTGAGGGATCGGGATCGTGGGGGGACACAAGGGAACACAAAGGAAGAACAGGGGAGAGGATTAAAGTAGGTATACTCAGAATGAAAAATTTTGAAGTTTATGAGTTTGTGATTTTGTGTTGGTTTCTTGACTCTCTCTCTCTCTCTCTCTCTCTCTCTCTCTCTCTCTCTCTCTCTCTCTCTCTCTCTCTCTCTCTCTCTCTCTCTCTCTCTCTCTCTCTCTCTCTCTCTCTCTCTCTCTCTCTCTCTCTCTCTCTCTCTCTCTATTGCTCCTTAACATTTGCTCTCCCCTCGCCTCTCCTCGTTATTCTCCCTTTCTTCCTCTTACTCTGTCCCTTTCCTCTCCCCTTTCTCTTGTGTTCCCCTTCCTCTTCTCCATTTTCTCGTTTACACCTCTTTCCTATCTTCTGTTAAATTCTTGTTATTCTTGTATTGTGTTTATTTTCTGCGTTTTTATGTATATTGAATTTCCAAGCAATTTTGACCGTACTGTTTAGAGTTTCTTGTTGTTGTTGTTGTTGTTGTTGTTGTTGTTGTTGTTATCAGGTTGTGTGTTTATCAGTTTTGTCTCTTATTTATTTATGCTCTTTTTTCCTCCTCTCCTTTTTTTATCTATGTTTTTCTTCATTCTGCTTCTTCCTCCTTTCTTTTCCTCGTCTCTCTCTCCTCTCTCCATTCATCCAGTCCTCATTCTCTTTATCTATCTCTCTCTCTCTCTCTCTTCGTTTTCTATCGTCACTTTCTCCTGGTTTTCTTTCTCTCTCTGTTCCTCCCTCCTTCCATTCTCAATTTCTCTAGTTTTCTCTCTCATTTACTCTCCCTTCTCCCTCTTCCTTCCGTATCTCCATCTTTATTCCTCCCTTTTCTCTTCCTACTCTTTCTCTCCTCCCTTGGCCTTCCATCCTTCCACCTTCCTCCCCTCCTCCTCTTTATTTGTTCTCTTTATTTCTCCCCTTCGTTCTCCTCTCTCCCTCTTTCCTTTATTCCTCCTTTCTTTCTCTCTCTCTTCGTCCTCTCATTTATTCCCTCACTTTACTCACTTCTTCCTCCATTCTTCCTTGCTTCCAATCTTCATTCACTTTTTTCATTATCCTTCTCTTCCTTCATTCTTGCGTGTTTTATTTTATTTTCTGTCTTCCTTTCCCTCTCTTTCTCTCTTTCTTTGTTTACTTAGTTCATTCACTTCCTTCCTTTCTTCCTTCCTTCTTTCCTTCCTTCCTTCCTTCCTTCATTTCGATTTTATTCCACGATTTCATTATCCATTTCTTTTTTCCTTCATTTGTTTTCTCTCTCTCTCTCTCTCTCTCTCTCTCTCTCTCTCTCTCTCTCTCTCTCTCTCTCTCTCTCTCTCTCTCTCTCTCTCTCTCTCTCTCTCTCTCTCTCTCTCTCTCTCTCTCTCTCTCTCTCTCTCTCTCTCTGTCGTTTTCGTTTCTTGTTTTTCTTCTTTCATGCTTTTTTTTACTTTTCTTTTTTTTCCTTTTTACCACATTCCTTTGTTTTTCCTCTTTTTTTCCTGTCTTTTCTTCTTTTCTTGCTTTTGTTTCTGTATGTAACTGATTTCCATATTTATTTTCTTTTTGTCTGTCTTATTTTCCTGTTAATTCTATTTTTTTTTACATTTTTCCTATTTTTCCACGTGTTTTCCCATATTCCCCTTGCCCTTGTCACTCCATTCCTTCCTTATTTCCCTCCTCCACGTCTCGTTCTACTTTCCCTTTCCTTTTACCGTTCCCTGTTCGTCCCTACCTTCCCCTGCCACACGTCACCTCTGCCTCTTTGCTCCCTGTCACACTGTACCCTCCCTCCTGCTCTCTCTCCCTGCACTGACCACCTCTTCCCTCCTCCTCCCGTCTCTAGTCTCCTGCCGCCGGGTCCCTGATTCACTGGCTAAGCCTCTGTCAAGCGTGTGAGTAAATTGCTAAATACGACTTGCTCCCGACACCCCTCGTGGACTGATATATCGCGCGCAGTTGCAAATGACAGGCTGGCTCGCGTTGCAGAGGGGTATGGCCTCGACTCAGAGCTCCAGCGAGTGTTCACCCATAAAGCCACCTCGCCCAGGGACCATTATCGCACCAAAGAGCCTTGGAAAGTTAACACTGTATTCAAATATAGCCTTTAAATCTGATGATGCCGCGGAGGTTGAGCGTTGCGACAGATGGTCATAAGTGCCGAGACTCCTGGTGTGTGCAGCGTGATTCTCGACCGTGTGAGGGCCAGGTGGGTGTCTCTGTCTTGCCCCGAGGGACTAAAACGACAGCCCAGGGAGCAGGTGTCGCTGATAGCACAGTAAATCGCCATGATGTCGGGTTGTCGCTCTCTCAGAATGCGTCGCGGGTAACCCTGGCCACGACGTCTGTGACAAGGCGTGGATGGACGACTCCTGACGACCTGCTCCCGCCTCCTGCCTCCTGCGACGCCTCCTCCTCCTCCTCCTCCTCCTCCTCCTCCTCCTCCTCCTCCTCCTCCTCCTCCTCCTCCTCCTCCTGCTGCAGTAGTGTTTTGAATGTGTCTGTTTGTGTGTGTGTGTGTGTAGGAGGGCGTGTTTTGAATGTATGCTTAGATTATGTATGTGTGTTTGTTTGTGGGTGTTAAGAGAGAGAGAGGGAGAGTGTGTTTGTCTGTGTGTGTGTGTGTGTGTGTGTGTGTGTGTGTGTGTGTGTGAGAGAGAGAGAGAGACTGAGGCACAGAGAAAATTAAATCTAGGAGCGAGAAAAAATGAGAAATAAATAAGATAATAATAATTCCAACCTTCACAACCCTAGTGAAGACTTAACTATAAATCAGAGGGTGGTGGTGGTGGTGGTGGTGGTGGTGGTGGTGGTGGTGGTGGTGATAGTGGCGGACATTTGGCACCGCGGAGTGGCACCAAGCTTTACGATGCCACTTGATTATGTCACTTTATGGCACCCACTCACTCTCACACTCCACTCGTACCCTCCCTCCACTCCCTCCACTCCTTCCACTCTCCTAACTCTCCTAAAGTGGACGCACGGAATCAGCTGTTGCCTTGCGGTGTGGAGCTGATGAGTGGATGAGTGTGAACATGTGGATAAAAGTGGATTAGTGGATGAAAAATGACTTTATGTGGATGAAATCATAAGAGAACATAATGTGGATAAGTGGATGAGTATAATAAGACTGGACATAATGTGGATGAGAGGACTAGATACACTGTACTTTACATAATGGAAATTTAATTATAAAACCACATCCACTTATGGGCACCACATTAACTGCGTGTGGATAATGTGGATCAGTGTGTGGAGTGGCCTGGAGAGTGTGAGAGGTGAGAGTGGGTTTTGTGAGTGAGTGAGAGCAGAAGTTGACTTGCTTCCTTTTAAGTTGACTGCAGGAACACACTTCAAACGTAAATCAGTCTACAGTGTTTAAGTAAGAGAGAGAGAGAGAGAGAGAGAGAGAGAGAGAGAGAGAGAGAGAGAGAGAGAGAGTATTAGACCACAGAAGCAGTGATGAATTAAGTTAGTAGCAAAAAAATAGAGAAGGAAAGAGATAAGAAAGAAAGAGGAGAAGGAGGAGAAGGAGGAGGAGGAGAAAGAGGTGATAAGATGAACTGACACGACTGAGAGAAGCAAAAGAGGAAAAGAAGGAGAAGGAAGTGTAAGAGAGAGAGAGAGAGAGAGAGAGAGAGAGAGAGAGAGAGAGAGAGAGAGAGAGAGACGTAAAAAAAAACATATATGAAAGCAAGACCTTCTCTTGTACCACGTCTCAATTAAAATAACTCCCAAGAAAATGAAGATAATCTGTGACAAGCAAAATTTTATCCCCGTGCAATTAAAATGACTTAGAGAGACCAAGCCGCCGACGGGGTGACTTAAAAGGCGAACGTGCAAATTCACCTGACCTCTTAACTTCGTGCAGTGACTTACGCACCGCTCAGTCACTCCAATTAAGGCCAAAGTTATTGAAGATAAAAATGAACTGAATGCAGAACGCCAAACGACACTTGATGCTCTAACATACCGTGGCTGCGTGTGTGTGTGTACGTGTGTATGAGCGTGTGTGTGAGCGTGTGTGAGTGTACGTGTGTGCGCCCTTAGTCACTGGCAGTAATTACCGTCATAAATTTGCTTTTGTATCAACACTAGCGGCTGTCTGACCGTCTATCTTTTCAAGCGCAAGTTGGGGGGTGTTCGAATCCCGGCCATGACTTCAACTTCGTGAGATCATGACCCAGAAACACTCCACGGCTCTCTGTTGCGTGTCTTGCGTGTTTGCCTGTGTGAATGCTTCTACGCACTCCACAAGGAAAGAGTGTTTTAGAGCCTTGGTAATGTATTTGTGGTGAAGTGGTAAAGTGGAGAAGGTTATAGTGATGTGCTCCTTAGGTGATGGTGAGACTTGTGAACTGGTGATGGTAAAAGTGATGGCGATGCTTATAGTAAACTGTTAAACTGGTGGTTGTGAAATTGATGGTGATTCAGTGCTGGTTAATATGATGGTGAAGTGGTTATGGTGATCTTGCTTTGAAATGTAGCTTAACACAGTGATAGTGAAGGCAGTCACAGCGCATTAGGTAACCGTACGCTCACTATTAGTTTCTCTTCATCATCCCCAGGCGAGGGAGACAAGCAGCCCCATTAAAGCCCATTAGAGAAAACATATGGACTGACTCGAACGCCTACACCCATAAATATACTCAACACCTCCCCTCCTACACCCCGCCACACCCCTGCGCCACACCACCCGTATTTCCCTCACTCCCCCTCCTTACACCCTCTTTTCCTTGCACACACCTTGACTCTGCCACACCCCTGAAGCACCCCTGTACTCCCCTCCTTCCCCTTACTCCCCCTACACCAGTCACAACACCTCTTT
>NC_087188.1:15176234-15183734 GCF_035594125.1 Scylla paramamosain
TGGGGAGGGGAGAGGCTAGAGAACCGCCTGGCACTGAGAGTTGAGTGGCACTTGAAGGAGATTGCACTTGACTCTCTGTTACTTGAGTGTGAGCGACAGTTCGAGGTTAGGCAAATCTTAACGGTATTGTCGTGTTATTGCTTGTCTTTGGGCCTGTCAGTTATCATGTTCCCTCTCTGTCACTCCTGCTCCGCCCTCTTCCCTTCCTCCTCCTCCTCCTCCTCCTCCTCCTCCTCCTCCTCCTCCTCCTCCTGTGGGTCCTCATCCTTGTCTTATTCGTCTTCCTTTCCTTTTATCATTCCTCTGTTACTTTTTTTTGGTTTTCTCCCTCTTCCTTGTTCTGTTTCTTTTCCTCCGTTTCCTGGTTTGTGTTTCTTCGTCCTCCTCCTCCTCCTCCTTCTTCTCGTATTCGTTTTCATTTTCTTTTATTTCTTCGGTTCTTTTCATGTGCTATTTTTCTGGTTCTCTATCTCTTCCTTGTTCTGTTTTCTCTTTCCCTCTTCCTGATTTTTGTTTCTCTTCCATTCTATCTTTTATTCACCTTTCTCCTCATATTATTCATTCTGTTCTCTTCAGTCTCTTTCGTCCCTTCTCCTCTTCTTTCCTTTATCCATCTTTCTCATACCATTCCTTTTGTTCTTTTCCATGCCTTGTCCTCTTTCTCTCCCCCCTCCTCCTCCTCCTCGTCCTCCTCCTCCTCCTCCTCCTCCTCCTCCTCCAGTTGCTGTTGCTGCTTTGACCTCCACTGACACATTTTACTCCCGCCAGATGTCTTGTGTCGCGGCAGCTGTCACTTCCTTCTACGGCTGTCACTCGCAGTCCTCCACGCCTGTTGCCCTCCTCCTCCTCCTCCTCCTCTTCTCACTTTCCTCCCGCTTCCTCCTCCTCCTCCTCCGCCGCCGCCGCCATCCCTCTCCCTCCTCTTTTCATCGCTGGTAAACCGAGCACGTAAGCCATTAGTCTAAAGGTCATCAATTCTGATAATGATGTTCCGTTACTGAGCGAGGTTAATGCCGCGTGTGTTTACCCACCCGTGACGCTTTCAACATGTCGTCCCTTTTAAGCCTCTCTCTCTCCCCTGCCGCCCTCCCTTCCTCTTCCCGCCGCCCTCCACACACACACACACACACACACACACACACACACACACACACACACACACACACACACACACACACACACACAGCCACCCCCCGCGGTAATCGACTGGCGAAAAATGAGCCCAACAAGTGCGCCATCCGTCTTGTAGTCGAGTTGAAACCTTCAAAACAATCCGGAACGAGCAGCCACGTTGGCCGCGGAGGTGGTGCGGCGCCCTGCCAGTCTCTGCCGCCCCCACGCCTCACTCACGCCCCTCGCAGGCAGCCCCGCGCCCTCAGGCCCCGCTGGCAGTTGCTTTTCCTGCACAGGGAGGAGGCCAGGGCGGCAAGGAAGCCCTGTCGCGAACTTTAAGTCCTGCCAAGGCGGGCGGGACGAGTAGGTGGCGGCATTAGCAGCAGGTATAAATCAGCCTTGATTGGCAGACTTGACGGGCCAAGATGAATGGAGGCAAGGTGTGCGACAATTGGCCAGTGTCCAAAAGCAACCAATTTATTATCCTCTCTTTCCCGCCACGCTTCACTCGCCTTCCCACTGCGCTTCCCGCCCGCCGTCCGCTGCCAGCCGCTGCGAGCCGAGCGTTCCGCCCCGCCACCGCTGAGCGAAGACTTGTGGGGCGCGGAGTGAAAGCGGGTCTGTGGCGCGGCGGTGGTTGGAGTTTGAATTACGCGCGCCCTCCCCACGCCAGGCCGGCCGCCGCGGGGGGCTGTCACACGCACGCTCACACCGGCGCGATTTGTGGCCCTCTTTCGTCATTTTATTTACCGAGTCGGACGCTGCCCATAAATAATTCCCCGCGGTATGCACACTTCAGGAGGTGATTATCTTCGTGTATCTACAGGCCCGTTACGGCGGGGGAGACGGAACGGGCGGCGGGCGTGCGGGCGTGGCGGGGGGCTGAGGAGACGCTGAGGGAGGAGTCGGAGAGAAAGAAGGAGAAAGAAACACGCAGTAGAGAAAGACAGAGGGCTTAGAGGAAAGAACGCAGTGTGAAGGTTTGTGGAGAGAAAGGGAGGGAGGTAAAGAGAGGGAGGGAGGAGGGAGGGAGACACAAGGCTACTGCAGGAGTGGGAGGAGAGGTGGAGACGGTGGAGGAGGTGGAGGACAGGTCGATACTGGCCACTAACAAAAGCCTCCTTGGGTCATGGCTTATCAGGAAGACGCGCGATAGAAAAAGAAGAAAAAAATATATAAGAAAGAAAACGAGAGACATCAACATAGAAAACGAATCCGAAACAGAAGAACTGGAAGAGAAAACTGAGAAAGCGGACGGGGGAGAGAAAGGGAGAGAAAGAGAGGAACTGGTAGGGTGTAAACTCCTGAAACTCCCCAAAGTGTAAAGGGAATTAATCCTACGAGCTATTTGTCCCCGCCACGGATAGAGCAAGAGTCTGCTGAAGAGAATTTGTGGACAAGGAAGTGGAGAACGTGTGAGGTGCTCCATGGGGCGCGACTGTCCAGGCTAACTGATGGTGACAGGCTGGAGGTGGCGGCGGGGGAAGCAGAGGGGGTGGGACGGGGCACGGGAGAGACGTGAGGGGGTCGGAAAGTGGCGGAGGCGGCTGCGAGGGTGAAAAATAATGGCAGTTGTGGTAGCGACGCGTCACGGAGGGAAGGGAGTGTGAGGGAGGTGACAGGGTGATGGAGGAAGGGTGAGATGATGGAGAGAGAGAGAGAGAGAGAGAGAGAGAGAGAGAGAGAGAGAGAGAGAGAGAGAGAGAGAGAGAGAGAACGGTCACTAGCCAGTATCCTATAACTTTCTTTCAGACCTTTCCTCCTAAACTCTCTCTCTCTCTCTCTCTCTCTCTCTCTCTCTCTCTCTCTCTCTCTCTCTCTCTCTCTCAAAACCAACCGCTTATGTGAAATTTGACTCCAATTCAGCATTATAATCAATCTTTCCCATCCCCCTCCCTTCCCCTTCCCCCTTTGCCCTGCGGCGCGCCATTGTCAGGGCGTTGGTCAGAGGCCGCGGGCACCACACACGCCCTGCCACGCCACCACACGACGCCACACCAGAGCCACACAATACCGCCACACACACCCCTATATACATGTGAATAGGCTGTGGTGGAGGGGAGGGGTGATGGGGGAATGCTGTGGGAATGGAGGATACAGCGTAATGGTGATGATAGGGTGTTGATAAGGGTGAAGGGTATACGTGATAAAGAAGGGGAATAGAGGATACGGGTATGATGATGGGGTTTCAGAAATGGGAGGTGGTGAAGGGAGTTATGGTGAGGGAGAGAAGGGAGGGAAGGGGAAAGAAAGGAAGTGACGGGAAATGGACCCCGTAAGGAAATATATGGGAAATAAATACTTTCGTTATGGCCTTCAAATAGTTCTGCCTTGAAATGTTTAGAATTTTTCCCTCTCCTTTTGTACTTTGTTACTCGCTTTCCGGGGAAATAAAGAGGAAAACACCAAGAAATTTGAGAAGATTGGAAGAGAGAGTGAGAGGGAGAGGGTTAGAAAATAAGAGACTTCGTATTTTTAAAACTTGATGTCAAGAGAAAACTAGAAAATCATAGATAATAAAAGAGAGAGAGAGAGAGAGAGAGTCAAAGAGAAAACTTGAGAATCATAAATAAGAAAACCAAAACAGTAGCTTTGTAAGACTCAGAAAATAGATTTGACGCAAGCCCTCCTCCTCCTCCTCCTCCTCCTCCTCCTCCTCCTCCTCCTCCTCCTGCAGCTCTGCGTGAGGCACCAAGCAGCACCGCGTCACACACATCACCAGTCAGTGCCACACCGTCACAACACGAGCGCCACCATCTGGCAGTGGTGACGATTAGCTGATTACAGAATGTCACCACTTAGCTCAAGGCCTCCACACACTCCACACAGCTGCCGCCTCCCACCCACTCCATCCACTGCGCCCACTGTACCCCTCCCAGCTGCTGTCACCACGCCCACACCCGCCCACGTCTCGCTTCTCATTGTATCATTCATCCACAGTTCTCAGAAATTGTATCTCCACTCTTTTTTGCTCATTCATTTTACTCCCTCGTCTCAGATATTCTGTATTCATCCACTTACAACCACTCAAATCCACTTACTCACTTTTCTTCATCCAGTTTGCTTCCTAATATCAAATGTTTCCATCCACTTCTCATCCACACTCCTCTGGTTCGAGATATTGTGCATCCATCCACTCTACTCCACTTCCTCAGCCACATGCAATAATTCTCCACTTTTACTTCCACTTATCCACATAGTGTCATTCATCCACACCAGCATCCACTTATTCTACTCATCCACCTGACATATACCTCTGTTTACTCATCTGCTCATCCACTTATCCACTTACCATCCATCCATCAATCACAAGGTACAAATCCACAGTTATGTAGTCATGCCACCCATCCACCTATCCACTCGTTTCTTCACTCATCCACTTCAGATCCACTCGAGTTGATTTGTGGATGAAATAATGTAGGTGGAGTGAGTTTTTTTTTATTATTTTTATTTTATCGACATGTTTGCTTTCTTTCTTCATTGTCTGCATGTGTGTCTTGGCGCGCGCGCACACACACACACACACACACACACACACACACACACACACACACACACACACACACACACACACACACACACACACACACACACACACACACACGTCATCCATCACACCGGCTCAAGTCAAGAGGTGGTGAAAAATGAGGGAGGGAAGGAGGGAGGAAAGGAAGGGTAGGGAGAGAGGGAGGGATGTTTGGTTCCTCCCTCTCCCCTTCTCTTTCCCCCCTTCACCCTTGGAGAGAAAAACAACATCTGATATGCAGCAATACACCTGAGGAAACCCTCTCTCTCTCTCTCTCTCTCTCTCTCTCTCTCTCTCTCTCTCTCTCTCTCTCTCTCTCTCTCTCTCTCTCTCTCTCTCTCTCTCTCTCTCTAATGCATAGTAAATTAACTTCCCATTTCTAATATTTTCAGAGAGAGAGAGAGAGAGAGAGAGAGAGAGAGAGAGAGAGAGAGAGAAGGATACACACAAACTGACAGACAAAGGAAGGCATATCACAAAAATTGAGAAAAATCGCTCCCAAATTACACACCCTCCTCCTCCTCCTCCTCCTCCTCCTCCTCCTCCTCCTCCTCCTCCTCCTCCTCCTCCTCCTCCTCCTATCACGCCTATGAGTCCTGAATCAAAACAAATCGAAAAGGAACGAATCATTTCCTTTTTGGCTTCTGTTTAAAAGATTATCACCCTTAACATAGAGTCACATTGAGGTCATTTCTCCTTGCCTGTTTGGGTGAATCTTTCTCCCTCACTCAACACCTGCTTGGGGGAGAGAGGGAGAGGAAGAGAGAGAGCGAGAGGGAGAGGGAAGAAAGAGAGAAGTGTCAAAGGAAGGTCTTAATTTTATTTTTATTTAATGTTGTGGTGAGTCGGGAGAGTGAGAGTGAGATTGGGTAAAGGGAGAGGTGATTTTGAGGGTTAGAGAATGAAAGATTGTATTGCGTCTCTCTCTCTCTCTCTCTCTCTCTCTCTCTCTCTCTCTCTCTCTCTCTCTCTCTCTCTCTCTCTCTCTCTCTCTCTCTCTCTCTCTCTCTCTCTCTCTCTCTCTCTCCTGCCACGCTGACGAAGAGTAACGGCCTGCCACCTTTTCCGGGGGGGCAGGGGTGGTGGTGGTGACTTGCCGCCATCACCACCATTATCACCACCACCATCACCACCACCTCCAGCTTGTCCGTCACCACCATCGCTATCACCACCATCAGTACCTCCATCACCACCACCATAATCATCACCACTATCACCAGAATAAGCAACAAGTTCTCCACACACCATCACCACCACAACAACCGTGTCCGTCACCACCACTATCACCACCATTATCATCACCATCTGCGGCGGACTCGACTCACATCATCACCACCACCACCACCACCACCACCGCTGCCGCTGCTGCTATCATCATTACCACTTGTGTATCTGTCATCACCAGTATCTAGGAACACCAGTCGTGCATCACCACCCCTCATCACCACTGCCACTTATCAAGAAATCAAAAAAAAAGGGAAAAAAATCAAGTGACGTAAGATTTAAGACTTGAATGACTAAATATAAAATGAAAGTTTGATGTTAAATTAAGCTTTTAAACTTTTCATAAACTCACAGATCACGACCACTTTCATCATCACTGCCACTAAACCTATAAGAAAAAAAAACACGTAAAATTTAAAAAAAGACACGAAAGACTAAATATAAGGATGCAAACTCAAGATCAAAATAAGCTTTTAATCTCTTCACTAACTGAAAAATCATGACATCTTCTCCTGCATTTATTCATAAGCTTATTTTTTATATCCTTTCCTTGTCATTTTTCTTACTTTCTCTTAAAGGAAAACTGAAAAAAAAAATTCCACATTGAATAAAGCTTCAAATCTTTTCAAATTCTTAACATTCTCTTCCTCCTCCTCATCATTATCAACATCATCATCATCTTGGAGATAAGTTTATTTTTTCTATGCTTTCCTAAAAATTTTTCTTACTTTCTCTCTTAATGGGAATTGAGGAAAAGTCTCTTGTAACAACGCAAACTCTCTATGTCAACCTAGCAATCGTTAGCCTCTTAATTCAATGCATTCAGAGTGTGTTTATAGCGTTAGATTCCTTGCGAGTCCTGCATTGAGGAAGTGAAAGGATACTGATCTCAGCTCCTTATTTCAGCCGTGGCAAACGCTGGTGTCAGAAGTCAGTGTATTCAGAGTGTGTTTTTTGTCCTGATATATTTGTGTTTTAATCCGGTATTGAGGAAAGTGAAAAGATGTGATGACTAAGAGAGAAAGACGAGGAAGACGAGGAAGAGAGTTTGTGTGTATCCTTAACTAGACAAAGACGAGTAAGGAGCGTGAATAATTCAAGGAGCATAAACATAAACACAATGGTTCTCTCTGTATCGTGAACCTTTGAACTTTATAAAGATATGAGAAGAAATAGGACGATTAATTGAGTTTTTTTTTTTTTATGTTTGGTACGTTCGTTTTGCAGACCTGAACTGATCAACTTGTCATGCAAAAAGAAAAAAAAATGATAAGGAAAAAGCAACACAGAAATTAAAGAGAGAATAAATTAGACGATTATTTTATCTCGTTTTTTTTTTTCCGTAGCTTTCTTTTCTAGACTTTAACTCATCAACTTGCCATGAAAAAAAAAAGTAAGAATAAAAAATTTAAAAAAAAAAGGGAAAGAGAGAGAAAAGAGAAGAGCTAGCAAGGAAAAAAACAACATACAACTTTCACTACAAATATTAACCACTGTGCTCTATTTTCCACAGGTACGTGAACTCACCTGTGACCACTGCACAGGTAACAGGTGTACGTGTCTGTGTGTCTGTGTGTCTCCTCCCCACCTGTGCAGGGATACGAACCAAGGGCAAGACGAGTAGCTGGTGAGTGTTG
>NC_087188.1:15188734-15193734 GCF_035594125.1 Scylla paramamosain
GCGGCTGCTCTCATCATTGTCAAGCTTGTCTGTCATCACCACCATCACCACCATCACCAGCATCACCACTGTTGACGGCCAGCTGTGTGTGTGTGTGTGTGTGTGTGTGTGTGTGTGTGTGTGTGTGTGTGTGTGTGTGTGTGTGTGTGTGTGTGTGTGTATGTATGAGTTATTTGGTAGTGGTGGTGTTTGTAGTGGCGGTGGTGGTCGTGCTAGTGGTGGTGGTGGTGGTGGTGGTGGTGGTGGTGATGGTGGTGGTAATAGTGGTGATACATTACACATTGATCGTATCCGTCGTGTAAGAATTCAGTTTCACTCAGTTATTCACACACACACACACACACACACACACACACACACACACACACACACACACACACACACACACACACACACACACACACACACACACACACACGCCCGCACGCACGCACGCACGCACGCACGCATTATCCATCATGCACGCAAAGTAATTAATCTAAAACTGAAGAAGGGTGTAAATTAATCATTACTCTCTCTCTCTCTCTCTCTCTCTCTCTCTCTCTCTCTCTCTCTCTCTCTCTCTCTCTCTCTCTCTCTCTCTCTCTCTCTCTCTCTCTCTCTCTCTCTCTCTTCGTTTTCTTATTCCCTTTTAGAGCAATGGAAGTTATATTAACTCACGGTATAGAGAGAGAGAGAGAGAGAGAGAGAGAGAGAGAGAGAGAGAGAGAGAGAGAGAGAGAGAGAGAGAGAGAGAGAGAGAGAGAGAGAGAGTTATAGTCATACTTATAAGTAACTCATCTTCATATATTTTATCTTGAGTGGAGAGAGAGAGAGAGAGAGAGAGAGAGAGAGAGAGAGAGAGAGAGAGAGAGAGAGAGAGAGAGAGAGAGAGAGAGAGAGAGAAGAGAAGATACAATATAAACAAGAGGAAGGAGAGACGAACGAAGAGGCATGAAGAGTGAAAGAGAGAAAGAGAAGGAGGGAGAGAAGTGGCGAGGGGAGAGCGAGGGAGGTGAGAGGGGAGAGTGGCCAGAGCAATATAGCCCCACAATCCATCAGAGGAGGCAGCTGGTGTAAGGGAGAGGGGAGTGAGAGGGAGAGGGAGAGGGAGGGAAGATGGAAGAGGAGAAGGAAGAGGAGAGAGAGAATAATTTATAATGCAGGGAAAGAGATAAGAGAGCTGGAGAGAGAGAGAGAGAGAGAGAGAGAGAGAGAGAGAGAGAGAGAGAGAGAGAGAGAGAGAGAGAAAGCGTAACTCTTTCTTGCATATTTGAATTTTTATGAAAACAGCAATTTTTTTTCGCTCAATCCCTTCTCCTCCTCCTCCCCCTCCTCCTCACACCTGTAGAGGGCGCAGGTAGGTGGGCGTGGCTTGGTGACGTCAAACAGGTGTCACGTGCGTCTGTTTATCTTTTCAGGTGAGAGAAGAGGAGGGAGGGGAATGATAAAAGGGAATTTGTGTGTTATTAATAAGTTGGTTTCTCTTTTGCTTACTTTTTTTCTTAATTTGTTAGTAAGTTAGTAAGATAGATAACTTTGTTTGTTTGTTTGTTTGTTTGTTTGTTTTTGGCAATTATTTGATTTTTTGTTCGTGTCTTCGTGAAATGAGAATTATATTTGTTTGTTTGTTTGTTTTGTTTTTCACGTATTTTTGTTATTCTGTTTCTTGCCATTTTCCTTTTTTTTCCTTCTTTCTTTTCTTCATCCTTTTTCCTTATTCCTTTGCACTTCTTGGCTTTCTTTCCTTATCTTTTCTTTATTTGTGTTCATCTATCACCACATCCTCTTTCTCTTCTCCTCTCCTCCTCCTCCTCCTCCTCCTCCGTCTAACTTTCTCTCCCTTTCTTTCTCTCACCTTCAACCATTTTTTTCTTTTCTTCGCTACTTTGTTCAATTATCTTCGCTTCGTTCCTGATTCTCTATATAGACAACCAGTTTTATTTGATTATATATTTTTTTCTATCTCTCTTTCTTTCACAACCTTTGTCTTCTTTATTTATTGTTTATTGTCCTCCTTCTTTTGTACACATTCTGTTTTACGAGCAAGTTTATCGGTCAAGCGAAGAGAGAGAGAGAGAGAGAGAGAGAGAGAGAGAGAGAGAGAGAGAGAGAGAGAGAGAGATAATGAACAGAATGTGGTAGAAGAGAGGGAGAAAAAAGTGACTCTAATGTATATGAGAGAAGAAAGAATGTTAAAGAGAGGAAGAAGAAGAGGAGGAGGAGGAGGAAGAAGAAGAGGAGGAAGAGGAGGACAGTTGCCTCCCTCCTTCCCCCAAACGTCTGAACCATCTGTTACTCTCTGACGAATGACCTTCCTCCTCCTCCTCCTCCTCCTCCTCCTCCTCCTCCTCCTCCTCCTCCTCCTCCTCCTCCTCCTCCTCCTCCTCCTCCCCCCTACCACCATTTTCCTCTCCTTTCCCCTTCTCCTCTTCCCGGTTTTTCCACCCTCTTCCCCTCCATCTCCTCCTCCTCCTCCTCCTCCTCCTCCTCCTCCTCCTCCTCCTCCTCCTCCTCACAGTCTCTCCCCTTTATCACTTTTTCCTCTTCCTCCAGTGGTTCTTAATTGAATATATTATGACTATTATCGTAGGTGTGTGTGTGTGTGTGTGTGTGTGTGTGTGTGTGTGTGTGTGTGTGTGTGTGTGTGTGTGTGTGTGTGTGTGTGTGTGTGTGTGTGTGTGCGGGCGCGCCTGCACAAACACACACACACACCCCCACAAGTTTTGCTAACCTTTCTCCTTCTTCATCTCCTCTTCCTTTCCTCCTCCTCCTCCTCCACCTCTTCCTCCTCCTCCATCTTCCTTCTTCCGAGAATCAGAGTTCGTGGAGTAGATACCTTATCCTCCTCCTCCTCCTCCTCCTCCTCCTCCTCCTCCTCCTCCTCCTCCTCCTCCTCCTCCTCCTCCTCCTCCTCCATTCTCCCAATACTTCGGCATTTTAAAACCGAATTAACAGCATCTCTCTCTCTCTCTCTCTCTCTCTCTCTCTCTCTCTCTCTCTCTCTCTCTCTCTCTCTCTCTCTCTCTCTCTCTCTCTCTCTCTCTCTCTCTCTCTCTCTCTCTCTCTCTCTCTCTCTCTCTCTCTCCCTCCTAAATCTTTCTCTCCCTCCATCTCCCTCCATCTTCCTCCCGACACTTTGATGACACCTGACACATGACACAAGGAGGAGGAGGAGGAGGAGGAGGAAGAGAGCAACTTCCTCTCCCCTCCCCCTAAACTAGCTCTCTTTTCCTCCTCTTTTTCCCCCACTCGTTTATTGAGCGGCTTCTCCCCCTCCTCCTCCTCCTCCTCCTCCTCCTCCTCCTCCTCCTCCTGTTCCTCCTCGTGGTAATTTATCAAGGCAGGTCAGAGGTCATAGATCTTGACCTGAGCGCCGGACAGCTCCGGTTTCCCCCTTCGTGGGTAGTTTTGTCACCCCAAGGTCAGGTCAGGTCACCGAGAGGCCTACTTGATTTTTTATTGGTATCTTGTAAAGGTGTGTGTGTGTGTGTTTGTGTGTGTGTGTAGGTCTATTGAATGGAAAGGTTAAAGAAAATGCCTATTTTGACGTTTTTTTCACGATGTTTTTCTTTTTCGTTATTTACATTTATTTCAAAATTTCTTTTATCTCCCCACATTCAAAATTTTCAACGTTCTCTCTCTCTCTCTCTCTCTCTCTCTCTCTCTCTCTCTCTCTCTCTCTCTCTCTCTCTCTCTCTCTCTCTCTCTCTCTCTCTCTCTCTCTCTCTCTCTCTCTCTCTCTCTCCATCATGGCGGCACTTTTCTCTCATCTATTATTCTTTCTATTTCTGTCTCGATTTTTTAAGGCGTGTTTTTCCCAGGTGTGTCATTGACCTGCCATGACCTGACTCGAACTGATGACCTCTGGACGCTTCCTTGATGAGCCTGGTCTTCGCACCTATTTGCTAACGGGCTGGGCGGGTCACCTGTGGCTTCCCCTCCTCCTCCTCCTCCTCCTCCTCCTCCTCCTCCTCCTCCTCCTCCTCCTCCTCCTCCTCCTCCTCCTGCTTCTCTTTTGTGTTCCTCCTTTCCTCTCCTCAATTTCTTTTCTTCGCTATTTTTTGTACTGATTTTGTTTTCATTCTCTCTCTCTCTCTCTCTCTCTCTCTCTCTCTCTCTCTCTCTCTCTCTCTCTCTCTCTCTCTCTCTCTCTCTCATTCCATCCAATTCTCTTATTTTATCATTTTTTCCCTTTTCGTCTTTTACTGCCTCTTTTTTTCTTTCTTTCTCTCTTCCATGTTCTTTCTCTCCTGTCTCCCCTTCTTCCGTGTTTTCAATCTTCCTTGTCTTTCGTCCTTGTTTGTTTCTTTCTTTCTTATTTTTTTCTTCCTTTTTTTCTTTTTCGTCATCTTTTCTTTGCTATTTTCCTACTGTATCATCGAAACATGACTCTCTCTCTCTCTCTCTCTCTCTCTCTCTCTCTCTCTCTCTCTCTCTCTCTCTCTCTCTCTCTCTCTCTCTCTCTCTCTCTCTCTCTCTCTCTCTCTCTCTCTCTCTCTCTGACTCACCTGTGAATTCGCCTCTCCTCCTCCTCCTCCTCCTCCTCCTCCTCCTCCTCCTCCTCCTCCTCCTCCTCCTCCTCCTCCCCCCTTCACTCGTCAATAGATTGGCAGTGGCCACCTTTCTCCCACCTGACGAAGAGAGAGAGAGAGAGAGAGAGAGAGAGAGAGAGAGAGAGAGAGAGAGAGAGAGAGAGAGAGAGGTCACAAGTGTGGTAGGACAGGTCAGATAGGTTAATTAATGGACAGGTGAGACGCAGGTGTACTGACAGGGGGAGAGAGAGAGAGAGAGAGAGAGAGAGAGAGAGAGAGAGAGAGAGAGAGAGAGAGAGAGAGAGAGAGATTTCTCACATCCGCCCACAGGATTGTCAAATTGGCTCGAAAATTCCATGCTTCCCTCTGACATGGGAGGAAGAGGAGGAGAAGGGAGAGAGAGAGAGAGAGAGAGAGAGAGAGAGAGAGAGAGAGAGAGAGAGAGAGAGAGAGAGAGAGAGAGAGAGGATGGGGGGGGGAAAGGGA
>NC_087188.1:15206234-15218734 GCF_035594125.1 Scylla paramamosain
TTGTCTTGGTGGGGGTGAGCTTGAGTGAGGCGCAGTTAGTTGGTCCATTATTTATGGAGGCGCGGGGCTAATGTTGGTTCAGGAGAACGTTTTGTCAGGGGCTCATATATTTAGGAGGAGTGAGGCGTGGGCGAGACTCAAGGCTGTGGCGAGAGGGAGCGGGATGCAAGATGAGGGAGGCAGGCACACACACACACACACACACACACACACACACACACACACACACACACACACACACACACACCTCTTAAAAGGCCATTAAGGTGAGACAAGGCGGTGAAAAGGTAGTTTCAGTCCACGTCTTGCATGACACAGCTCCGCCCACCTGTCAGCCGCCCTCATCTTTTTCACCAATCCCCTCATTAGTCACACCTTTTTTTCACCTGCCGCATCCACATAACCTCCAAAGCTGAGTGTTGCCATTAATTTCCCGAGTCAGGTGTGTGGCCATGACTCACGGTGACGTCACTTCCGCTCGGGCCAGCCAGAGGGACTCAAATTTTTCAAAACTTTTCGCTCACTACTCAAGATCCACGTGTTTCTGTGCCTTGCTTCGCTTTAACGTGCGAATTCTTTTTAGTTGAGAGGAAGTTTAGTTATGGATGGTTCATTTTCTCCCCTCCTGCCCCACTTCCTCGCCTCCACCGCCCGCTGGCATCACCTACTCATGTCATTGCTTCCTTCACCACCTCCGTCTGTTCCTTTTTCATTCACTTTTTTTCTCTCTCTCTCTCTCTTTTTGGTACCGGTTTCGTTTCATCATCCTGTGCTCTTTCTCTCGCTCACCTGATCTCGTTCGCTTGATTGCGTATCTGTTCACCTCTCACACCTGTCTTCCTCTCCTCCTCCTCCTCCTCCTCCTCCTCCATCTTGCGTCACTCTCTCACGTCCCTCATTGTTCCCTAGTTTTCTTTTCTGTCCGTAATCCTTCTTCTTTACGCTTCATTCGCCATTTCCTCTGGGTCATTAATTGGATCAAGTTTCGACTCCCCTCTCTCTCTCTCTCTCTCTCTCTCTCTCTCTCTCTCTCTCTCTCTCTCTCTCTCTCTCTCTCTCTCTGGTTTTTGCACTCTTAAAATCACCATCATTTGTTCTTTTCTTCCTCCCAGATCTTTTCTCCTCCTCCTCTTCCTCCTCCTCTTCCTCCTCCTCTGTCATCTTTTTCTTCCCTTCCTCTTAACACCTCTTCCCTCATCAGCGCCCTTTTTTTTTTTTAATATATCTTTTCTCAACTTAGACCCTCCTTCCCTTCCTTCCCTCCTTCCTTCCTTCGTTCCTTCCTCCCATTCCACCACGATCACTTTTCCTCCCTCCTATTACCTTCCTCTTTCCTTCCCTGCACTTCCACTTATCACATTTCTTCCTTCCTTCCTTCCTTCGCTCCCAGCATCGTCCTTACCACCACGATCACTTTCCCTCCCTCTCTCTCTCTCCTCTTTCCCTCCTCGCACTTCCACTTATCATATTTCTTCCTTCCTTCCTTCACCGCCACGACCTTATCATTCTCCTTCATCTCCTTTCACCCTCACTCGCTAAGACCTCTGCTCTCCCACACCAGGTTCCAACTAGTACGTCAGCAGCTCTATCCAGTCCCTACATTGGTTACGCGAGGGTCAAAACAGCGAGTGGCACTGAGACTGTAGTGCCAGTGTGCCGGGATCCTTACTGCAGCGGGTGCCAGATCAACTCCCATGCTGCCCAGGTGGTAAACGGCACTTGCCCCCCCGGATGCTCCCAATGCTCACAGATTGCGACGCATACGAAGAATCTGGCATCGCTACCCGGCTTGTTACCATCCCTACCTGCTTCTACCCTGTAAGTATTTCCTCCTTCCTGTGACTTAAGGTCTTTCAAGAGGGAGGTTCTGACTTTTCTTACATTAATTTTTATTTTCCTGGGTCATGTCTTTCTCTTACACACAAAAAGTAACTGAGGTCTTAAGTTCATGATGTTCTTGTCATATTTTACTACCCCCAGTCAGTTGCTTTCCCTTCTCTCCACGGCTGTGATTCAGGGAGGTTACCTGCGGGTTCAGGTGTTGATTAGATCGTCACCTGTGGGTTGTATTGTTGTTCTGAGGGTCAAATGTTAAGGTGATGTCGGTGTTTTGCATTGTATATCATTCCGTGGTTTGTTATTTCACTTTCCCCATAAAGGTGTTGTTTTCCTCGCTTCACTTGGGGTTCTGCTAAGTTATGGCTGTTTTGTCGAGTAGAGTGGTGTTTAGAAGTGCTTGGAAGAAGTGAGTCTCTTCCTGGCTCCTTCAACGTTCAGTTCTGTTGTGTCTGTTACATAGAAGACTTCAGGTAAGGTTCTAGATGGAGTTTAAGTGCGTAAGTTCAGAGTTGTGTTCATTAACGTCTGTCTGTTTGTTGCTGGGAAGTGCTTGAGTGAGGTCCTACATAAGCTCCTCTTGGTTCTAATCTCAGTTATGTTTTTTGTCTGTCAGTGTGTTGTGTGGGTGTGTTTGGTGTGGTTCTAGATATAGGCTAGGTTCCTTAGGGTTCTGTCTCGTTAGTTTTATCTCTGTTTGGTGCTTATGAGGTTCAAGATGGTAAATTCTTCCTGGTTCTTTTCAGGTTCAATTTGGTTCAGTCATTGTTGTCTAAACGTTCTTGGGAGAGTTTGTAGGTTCTGGTTTGGTTGTGTCAATATTATTATTTTTCTTTTTGTAGATGTAGGTTAAATTCTTCCTGGTTATGTTATAGATTCAGTTAAATTCAGTCAGGTGTTGTGTAGAGGTGTTTAGGAGAGTTTCTGGTCCAGGCGTGTGGATATCTCTCTCTCTCTCTCTCTCTCTCTCTCTCTCTCTCTCTCTCTCTCTCTCTCTCTCTCTCTCTCTCTCTCTCTCTCTCTCTCTCTCTCTCTCTGTATCGTTTTCTGGTCGTTGTGAAATATGATGACTCCCAGAATCCCTTTGAGCGGTGTGTGGTGTGTGGTGTGCTCGAGTCATCCCTGCCACCTGTAATCTGTGTGATGCGCCTGTCACGTTCACTGAAGCCGTCTTCTCAGATTACTGGTTTTCAAAAGCTTCACGTACACGAGTAACGTTCGGCGCGATTGTTTTTTTTAGGCGTGAAATCGACCACAGGGAAACTGGCAGTCGTAAGTTTTGAAATAATGGACAGGTAAATGTAGTAAATGTAAATTCGGTGTGTAATCTCGACTGCAGTGAAACTTTTTACAACTTACCACATGTGAGGAAAGAGTGTGCAAATGAATGGGAATTATCTTATAGCAACTAGAGAATGTAAAACTGCGACGAGTGCGGCGTTCCTGCAGTAGAAGTGACAGGTGCAGCTATAACAAAGAATATAACTTGTTTGGTCAGATAGCATCGCCAGCTTAATGTCAAAACAGTTACCAGAGAGATCGAGAGAGAGATAATGGTAAATACGAGTAGCTGCAATGACACCTACTGCATTATGATAAACTGTAGAACTAGAAGTAAAAAAATATCAACACGGAGGAAAATACTAAAAAATGCACGAATTTTAATAACTATATCCAAGTAAATACAAATTTTAGCTAGACTGATAGAATTATATTTAATGCATTACAGTAGACTGTAGAACTAAAGATGAAAAATATTAATATGAATACTAAAAGATGCACAAATTTGAATTGTATCCAAGCTGAGAAAACTATGATAAAATAATAGTACAATAACAAAACTATGCTTAATACATTGCAGTAAACAGAAAAAAATAAGCATAAATATATTAATACGAATACTAGAATACATACAAATTTCAATACCCTATCTCAGAATGTACTAAGCCAAAACGAATATTTCCTTAAAAAGAAAAAAAAATCAGCAACCTAACAAATACAAAATACAGATAGAAAAGCAATAAAAAGATACACACACGCAAAAGAACATGTTATTGAAACGTGCAAAGACAACCAGGTCATTTTCCCTTTAGTTTCGTCTTCAAGTCCCAGCAAGGAGGTTTTCGCAAGGTTCTATTTTCCTGCGTTCAAAATTGCTCTGTTAAAATCCCTGAAGTCTTGCCTGGAGGTCACAAGGCGGCCGACTCACTCTGTCTTCCTTTGTGCTAAGCTAAAGGTCGCCCTGCCATAGTCACGCCCTTCTCTTCCACTGGGTCTCGTGAAATCTAGAGTATTTTACAGTGAAAGTTGGCGGCTGGTGTACTAAAGCGATATTCCTTCTCCCCCCATCACACACAGACTCAAATCCCGTTTTCCTTTTACGTAGTGGAGCGTCTTTCGGATTTGGTAATTGGTGTTCGGTCAGACGTGAAATTATATTCTTGCTCTCATATAATTTTTAGCGAAAGACGCATCATAAAATGAAAGAAGGATGAACAAAATTAAATACCTCACGTGGGATTTATGCTTATTTCCCACTTGCATTTTTGTGTCTGTCTCTCTCGCTCTCTTTTTTAAAACCTACACTCGCTTCTGTAATTCGTGGCAAGAATGTAAAAGTCATTTGGCTGAAGTGTATAAGTGCGTCTTTATTTTCTTGTGATTCTTGGCGTTCTAGTTTCGCGGCTGTGATGGACGAGGCGCCTCAGGATATGGTAGATTCAGAAGTGCGTTGTGGTTTGGTGATGCCTTTCTTGTTGGCAGTAATGGTGTGCGTGTCTGCGTGTGTGTCTATGCGTGTGTGTGTTACGATGCGAATGCGCTTGCGACAGGTAGCGTCAGACAACGCCGTCATGAAGTGGTGATGAGGGTGATGATAGCAAAGTGATGGTTGGTGAACAGACGTTGGTGGTGAATGAGTGCCGTGTGGTGGGAGGTGATGTAGTGATGATACGTGGTGATGGTGATGACGGCAGCTCCTTGCGGTCACGTCACTACAATGTTTGTCATCTTGTTGAAGTTGATTGTGGTTTCATGTAGTAGTAGTGGTGGTGTGGTGGTGGTGGTGGTGGCGGTTGCAAGTTCTGACTAAGAGCGCTCAAAGACAAGCGGTAATGACAGTAATATTAGTGTTGTGTGTGATTTGGTCTTGTGATTAGTGGATGTTAGTGGCGTGGTGATGATAGTAGTGGTGGTGGTGAGTGTGGGAGTAACGGGGCTGGTGTGGGCGGGGAGTGGTGGTGAGATACACAGCCAAATAACAAGTCTTTTCCTGTAGTTACCTTCCCCCCACACTGAGAGACAAAAAAAACACAAGGTCATGATATTACTGCTGATTTGAGGGTGGTAAAAAGTGATGTTGACACTGATGATGACAAAATGACACCAGTAAATCATGTATTATACTAGACAAGTCTTGGGATAATGGGAAATAACACTAGTGAATCATGCATTATACCAGACAGGCTTGGGTAATGGGGCAATGTGGCGATACTAATGGTTCTAATGGTTCTTGTGTGGCGCAGCAGTGGTCTCTACCCTCCCCCGGGGCTGGTCGGCGGCTCACACCAACCCTACGTGTGCAACTGGATAGCGGGCGACACTTTCTGTGGCAAGCGGTTCTCCACCTCCGAGGAGCTCCTTCAGCACCTCCGCAGCCACACCAATCTCTCCACCTCCGACTCCACGCTGCCTCTCCACGCCCTCCATCACCCACTCCTCGCCGGCCACCTCCCGCGTGGCTACCCAACCCCACCACTGTCGCCCCTCTCCGCTGCACGCTACCACCCATATGCCAAGCCGCCCTTAGGTCATCTCCCCCCTACGGCGCCCCTTCCAGCCTCCGCCCTTTCAGCCGCCACTCTCTCCGGCCTCCCCCCGCACCCACTCTCCGCCTACTACAACCCTTACTCCTTGTACGCCCGCGGCCTGGGTGCTACCACAGGGTTGCACTAGTTGTGTGTGGGCGTGGGATGGGCGTGCCAAGGGCGTGGTCTCCCCTTGTGTGCTGTGATGTTATTTCTTCTTCAATATGTACAAATCGGTGTTTTATGTGAATATGTGAAGATTATTGAGTCATCTTTGTTTGTTTTCATTTATTCACTAGAGAAGGAGGGAATGTAATGTGTGTGTGTGTGTGTGTGTGTGTGTGTGTGTGTGTGTGTGTGTGTGTGCCTGCGTGAGAGAGAGAGAGAGAGAGAGAGAGAGAGAGAGAGAGAGAGAGAGAGAGAGAGAGAGAGAGAGAGAGAGAGAGAGAGAGAGAGAGAGAGAGAGAGAATCAGCGTAAGAGAGAGAAAGAGAGATTTTTGTTTCATCGTCAATGTTGTGTGTGCGTGTGCGTGTGCGTGTGCGTGCGTGCGAGCCATGTTTTACTTAACGATCTGTGATTTTCTTTGAGGGTCGAGGACAATCATATTAGTTTTATTTTTCGTTCATTCTCCCCGAAAGTCGTGGCTGGGGATCTGTGATCTCATGTGAGGTGGGGGGGAGAGGAGGAGGAGAAGGAGGGGGAGGTGAGGGGTGGAGGGGCAACGGAGAAGAGGGGATGGGGCAGGCTACCCTTCCCCCTCCTCCCCTTCAATCCTATCACAAACCTATTCTGAGATGTCAGTGTTATAAATCTTCAACCCCTTCTCCAGTAATCCCTATCCTCCCCCATAACCTTCCCACAACCTCCCCCATAACCTCCCCACAACCTCCTCCATAACCTCCCCCCACCCCCACACGCTCTATATATTCACTGTACATTACTTGAGTGTGTCATGTCATGTGTTTGCAGCAAAAAAGAAAAAAAAACAACAGCAGCAGCGAAGTATCTGTTTGTATATTTATTGTACCATATCTGTAAGCCAAGTTTTAGAGGGAAATGCATTTATTTACAGATCGATTTTGTCTCTGCCTATCCTTCCGCCCTCGCTTCTCCGCCAGTGGACGTCTTGCGATGCTCCTTCGTTTCCCCGTATTCTGAAACTAATTTTTCAAAGGCAACAGTATATTTAGCCAGGTTCTTAAGAGTGTAACTAATGTGGAAATATTAATCTGTCACTAGAACCATAAAGACACCCTTGAAAACGCGTGTAACTTCAAGTAGCGGAGGCTTTTGAATGTAGTGGAGGTGCGGCGCAGAAGTGTTTCAGAATGCGGTCCTTTGTCTCTCCTCTGGGTGAAATGCTCAGAGCCGTTATGGGATAGTGGAGCATTCTATTGATGGGCATTGCTGAGAGAGAGAAAGAGAGAGAGAGAGGAAACGGAAAGATTTAACAAGTCACAGTTCCTAGAAAGTCTTCAAAAACATTGCCACCTCCCACACCGCCGCCACCACCACCACCACCACCGCCGCCGCCACCGCCGCCGTAACTCTTCGCCGGTGGGTTGGGGCGGTCGTAAAGTCTCGCCTCATAATTAAGCTTCGCGTCACCGCCTTCTTCCCCGCGCGGCGCTTCCCGAGACAAGTAAATATGCCACAAATAGCCATGAATTCCCCTCGATCTCACGAAAATAGACATCTTTTGAACCGCCGTAAACTCGCGGTGCATTTTGTAAACTGAATCTAAATACAAGGCCATTATTTGGAGTGGGGAGGGGGGGTTGGGTTATGTACGGGTTGCATTATCGTAAATACAGGGAGGATGTAAAGGTGGTTTATGCGTCTCTTAATGTCTGTCTGTACCCTTAGTGGTGTGGTTGTGCACTTTATGGCGTGGCGTGACTTGTGAAGCAGACTGCAAATTTCTGTCGCTGTTGGCAGTTCGTGGATTTTTCGCTTCGTTCATTTCTGTGTAAAGGAAACGAGGACAGAAAGACATTGGGACGTAGGGACACTTACACTTAATACTCGTATGTGTTCATCTGTGTGTACTGTGGACTATAACTTTACGGGCTTGAAACGCCAGTCTTCCTAACACTGATGTTGAAGCACTTCGGCTGTCTTACTCTTAAAATCTGTGGTCTTTTAAATATTGCTGTGGCCTTTTTTTTTTTTTTTTTTTTTCCGTCTATAACTGGTGTTTCTAACGGTAAGGTCTCAAGTATTCCTTCCTCGGTCTTACTGTCAAGGGTGTGGTCTTTGATATATTGCTGTGGTCTATTTCTCAGTCCTGGTATGTAGACTTGAAGTGTCTAATGTGCGGTCTTGAAGTAACGCTGTAAGAAAGAAGAGAGAGAGAGAGAGAGAGGGAAGGATAATTAATCGTCTGTGCCTCGTATAGATAAAAGGAAAAGAATGATGAACGAGAGAGAGGAATCAATAGGAAAATATTTGCTGGAGAGAGAGAGAGAGAGAGAGAGAGAGAGAGAGAGAGAGAGAGAGAGAGAGAGAGAGAGAGAGAGAGAGAGATACACACACATAATCAATAACAACGTCAAACTAAAGAAAGACACTCAGTTGAGCAAAAGAAACACACACACACACACACACACACACACACACACACACACACACACACACACACACACACACACACACACACACACACACACAAAGCGCCTTAGTCCTGTATTGCGACACTCATCCGTTCATCTCTTCCTTGACTCGCCACAGATTGAGTGAAGAATACCAACAGACAGTCTTTCCACACCTTGTCTATTGTAATTCCGTAAGTAATTCCAAGAAAGAATGTCTCGGCTTCTGTTTGCACCTTTGGTAATTCTGATGTCTTGTTTAGGAAGGTCTCTGTGTGTGTGTGTGTGTGTGTGTGTGTGTGTGTGTGTGTGTGTAGGAGGGGGAGGATAGGTGTGTGTGTGTGTGTGTGTGTGTGTGTGTGTGTGTGTGATTTAGCTTCGTTATGTGTTTAGCGGTTAAATGTTCGGAAATGTTATTTTAAAACGTGCGTTCACAGGTTAATTAGGGATGAACATCAACCATGAACACCTGACTGGGTATGCTAATGTGTGTGTGTGTGTGTGTGTGTGTGTGTGTGTGTGTGTGTGTGTGTGTGTGTGTGTGTGTGTGTGTGTGTGTGTCTTTGTGTGTCACAGTGCTTACACTTACACATAATAATAGAATTCTTGTGCTTTCTTTCTTTCGTATTTTCTTCTTTCTTTTTTTATTCTTTAAGTAGTATCAGTAGCAGTAATAGTTGTAGTTGTAGTAGTAGTAGTAGCAGTAGTATTACATATTTTCTTTTATCACCGTCAGTTTCATCATCACTTATCACACGTCATCATTTATTGCACTATCACTGGCTCAGAAACACCCAAATCATTCCCTATCAAACAGTATAAAGGCCATCTATAAAAACTAACATTCAAGAAGCATTTATTGTGTTTCGTATAGGCCTGATGACTTGCAGCTTCCCTTATTTTATTATTCTTTTGTAAACACTAACGTCATTTTCCCAAGAGAACCATTGCCTCAGTCCACAGTCTCCTCACCTCGCATCTCCCGTGACGTCACTAATACACGGAAGACCACAGAGGGAGGTGTACGTGCTCTTCTCACTGACCCAAATTAACACGCGTTTCTCTGGTTTGCTTCGTTATATTCGGGAGATGGAGCAAGTTTGACGATTAGACGAAAAGTAAGGACTGGAGTGATACTTGTATTGGTTAAAGTGGTAGTAATTAGGTAGTTGGAATAGTAATTGTAGTTGGGCAGTTGTACTAGTTATTTAATGATGGATTATAGATGGTCTTGAAGTGAAAATGAGGAGGAAGTGGTGATGGTACTGGTAAGGAGAAGGAAGGAAGAGGAAAAGAGAGGAGCTTCTCCAGTAGTAGTAGTAGTAGTAGTAGTAGTAGTAGTAGTAGTAGTAGTAGTAGTAGTAGCAGTAGTAGTAGAAATACTTTCCTCTTAAAATTATAGAGATTTTGATTAGGGAAAACTTACTTGGAATTAAAAAAAAAATCAATATTATAAGAAGTTAAGTATGATCACTTTATTGTAGAAAATTTCGCGTCACTCACAACTCTGGAGTGAGAAAAAGTTGAGATGCTTAATTTATTTTAGTGTAATTGTTTGTCTCTCAGTGGGATTTATCTAAAGTCGCCCTTTATGTTGCTTTGTTGACGTTTTATTTTGACATGGGAGTGGTATTAGTGTGTGTGTGTGTGTGTGTGTGTGTGTGTATGTGATTATTCGGTTTTCATTTTTTATGCTATAATTTATTGCTTTCCTCCTCCTCCTCCTCCTCCTCCTCCTCCTCCTCCTCCTCCTCCTCCTCCTGCATCTGCTTCTCTCCATCTTTTTTGTGTTATTATTTTAAACATCACATTTTCTTCATTTTTCTAGCTCTCATCTTTTCTTCTCTTCTTACCCCCTCATTCTGCTCCTTCATCTTCATCACAGCCGCACAAAACACAGTGATGCAACAAAGCCAAACTAAAGAATACCAGACTGAAGGCATCTGCATACCACTCCTACGTAATACACACTGTGAGGTCACTTGGTTTTCTTCCCTTCCTCAGATCTTCCTCGCCCTCTTTGATGCACCTAACCCTTCATCAATCTCAGGAACATAAATGCATCATTACATTTTTAGCATAGCGGGGAGTCAGTCTAACGGCGTGACAATATACCTAGTGAAAGCTCTTTGGACAATCCTCTTACGCTGGAACTAGACCATTAAAGACTAAATCTGGCTGACATAGGCACGAGGGTCTTGCATTGTTCGACTCACGCCCGCCAGGAAAACATTACCATGGGGACAATGAGAGATAGACTAAGCGAGGAACGTCAGTGGTAAAGAGAAGATTAGGTGGTGTGTTTAGATGGACGATGTGTGGTTGTTAGCTAGTTGTGTGAACGAGTGAATGAGCGAGACTTGTGTGAGGCATGAACACGTGTATGAGTGAACGAGCTAGGCTTCAGTCATAAGTGTTAAGTTGAAGTGCGCGGCCTGGCGCCGGGAGATCACCTACCTCCAGCCTTCTGTTCACACCTTCTGTGAATAAACACCTGCACTGTTACCTGCGTTTCCTGTGCCCCTGCTGGTCAAGAGTCGAACATGGCGCAGTGAGTAGGATCAGGACAAGGCTGCAGTGGGTACGGCGCAGAATGGAGAAGCAGTTGGAGGCGCTGGCTGCCCTGCTAGCGCGACAGTCGGAGCAGAGTCAGGCTCTGCTAGCGCGACAGTCGGAGCAGAGTCAGGCTCGCGAGGAGCGTTTAACCCAGCTGCTGGAGAGAGTGGGGACACAAGCTCCCAGTCGCACCACGGCGAGCAATGAAGGCGAAACCACAGCCCGCAGCACGTCTACCCAGGGCGCGAGGTTCCCGACGTCCGCCACCATCATTCCTCACTTAACGGCGTCAGCATCTTTACGTGAGTTCGACACGTGGCGCCATAAGTTTGAAGGATACGTAACCCTCGCCAGGATAGACTGTCTCTCCCTGGCTGAGCAGAGGGCGGCACTCGCTGCTGTCCTAGACGACGAGTGGACCCGTACACTTCGCTACGGGATAAGCTTACCGAGAGACGCGGAGTTAAGAACCATCCTCGATGCAATGTGTGAGTACCTGCGAAGCCAGCGCAACATCATCATGGATAGAAGAGACTTCTACTCCCGCGTGCAAGAAACGCAAGAAGGTTTTGACGACTTTTTATGTGCTGTAAAGGAAATCGCCAATTTCTGTGACTTTTGCGACCAGTGCATAAACCATCAGCTGCGTGACAGAATTGTCGTTGGGACACGAGACGAAGTGGCTCTGAAACGCATGCTGGAAAACAAGAAACTCACCCTTGAAAACGCCATAGATATTTGCAGAGCATCAGAGAGCGCTAACCAGTGTAGTGCAGTACTAAGGGGCGGCTCTCACTCTTCGAGCCATGGTGTGAACGCTGTCTCGAACTACAGGAAGGGCAGTTTCGGGGGCTCAAGCCCCACGGGCTGTTATCGTTGTGGCAAAGATTGTCGCAGTGACAAAAGGGGATGCCAGGCAATAGATAAAGTGTGTCGTAACTGCGGGAAAAGAGGGCATTTTGCGAGTGTATGTCAGCAGACAGTGAGGAAACGACGAGGAGCTTCGAGGAGTTCCTCAACTGTCTCTCCTCATCGCGGTGCAGGCCCGAGGCGGGGAGCCAGTGCCAGTGTATACCAGCTCTTATCAGGCGTATACACAAAGACGGTGACGGCACGACCTGCGCCCCCAGGTGCTCATTACCGCCACACATCCCGCTGGAAGAGACAAGATTACGTGGACTCCTGACTCTGGGGCCGAAACGACCGTTATTGGCCTCGACACGGCAACACTCCTTGGAATCCCCGCCCTCCAGCTTGGCGCCCGCTGATGGTGATGGACTTTATGCTGCCGGTAATCACCCCCTCACCTGTGTAGGAACTTTCTCGTCGCACTTGCAACTGGGCGACAGGGAAGCTGAGACTGTTGTGAGCGTGGTGAAGGAGGTGAAGGGGGCGCTGCTTAGCTGGTACGATTCCATCGCTCTCGGAATCCTCCCCGAAGATTTTCCGGCTCAAATCCGACCGCTACGCAGGGAAGAACAGCACACCGGCAACAGCTCCATCAAGTACCCCGACCGCCTCGCAGCCACCTCTATCTACGCCCACAGAAGTGATCAGCTGGCCTCATTCCTACGACCCAACGCCACAGCAGCGTGCGGGGGCACGCTGCTGCTGTGATCAAGGCCTTTCCCAGCGTCTTCGAAGCAAAGGAAGGTTTACGTGCAATGGCTGGTGGATCCATGGCCATCGAGTTGACAGGACGACGCTCG
>NC_087188.1:15223734-15228734 GCF_035594125.1 Scylla paramamosain
CTCTCTCTCTCTCTCTCTCTCAGTAATAAACAGGTGCAAAACATTCCTTCTCTTCCTTCCTTGACGTAATTCACTTCGTGTTGCAGGAAAGATGGTGACCTCAAGAAATAAGAGGGAAATTTTGAGGAGAAAAGAACACCAGTAAGAAGAAGGAAAGAAGATGTACGGCTTTATCTTCCCCCCATCTCTGCTCCTTGCCTTGTCTGTTGCCCCGCCGCCTCTCTGTGTCTGCCTCTCTCTGCCTCGCTGTCTACTCTTCACTGGCCGCAACGGAGGACAAGAGTGAGACGGAAAGGAGATAAGGTAAAGAAAATATTTGTGTTGTATAAAGGAAAGGAGAAATTAAAGTGGTAATTTTAACTTGCTTTTGTGCGTGCGTGCGTGTGCGAGAGAGAGAGAGAGAGAGAGAGAGAGAGAGAGAGAGAGAGAGAGAGAGAGAGAGAGAGAGAGAGAGCAGGAAAAGGACAACAACAAAAATTAATTAGACAAAAAAACAGAAAAAACGGGAAAAAACACGATTTATTTAGCGATACGGAGGAGAAAAACGAAAAATTCAGTGTCTTATTCCTGTGTGTGTGTGTGCGTGTGTGTGTGTATGTAGGTAGTCACTGTAGTTGCTGGTGAAGAGGGTAAAGCATGGTTGTTTTGGCGGATCGGCGGTGAAGGAAAGCGATGTTTGATCGATTTCACTCCGTCACGTAGCGGGCGGCACGAGGCGACAGCGGTGGTGGTTGTCGCTTCCCTCTGTGTCTCTTGTTGCTACAGACTCATGTTGCTCTGTGTCCTTGCTGTGTCGCTGTGTCTGCTGTGCGGCGCTTCGTTCTGCTTTATCGGTGGGTATGCTGTGAGTTGCTGTGATGCTGTGTTTCGTGTTTTTGTTGTGTTGTTGTGTGGGTTTGTGTTAGTTTGCTGTGATTCGCTGTGTTTTTTTTACTTCTCAGTCTGTGTTAGTTTTGCTGTGTTTTTTAGGGTGTTTTTCTGTGTTGTGTGTGTTGATTTGTGATGGTGGAAAATTTTGTGGTGTTTTGTGTTGTGTTACGGTGTGCTAGTGAGTGTTGTTGTGTTGTATATATATATATATATATATATATATATATATATATATATATATATATATATATATATATATATATATATATATATATATATATATATATATATATATATATATATATATATATATATATATATATATATATAATTTTTTTTGTTCTGTTTTCTTGTATTCATGTTAGTTAAGTAGTTAAGTGATACGAATAATGAGTGATAGTGCTGCTATTATTATTATTATTATTATTATTATTATTATTATTATTATTATTATTATTATTATTATTATTATTATTTGTTGTTGTTGTTGTTGCATCTAATGGTTATGATTATTATTGACCTCATTCAGGTTTTCGATTTATTTTCATTATACGTAAGTCTGTTACTCTCTCCACACACACGCACGCACACACATACACACACACACACACATACACACAAGCAACACCACCAACACCACCACCACTATCACCACCACTACCACCACCACCACCACTACTCTCTTTATGGCTGCCACATGTATCATCATAATGTTACCTCACCACCACCACTACCACCACCACCACCACCACCACCATTCACACCCCTCCTCTTTCCATCCCTCCCTCCCTTCCCTCGTAGCTCCCATTCCTCTCCCTTAGATTCCTCCCTCTCCCCTCCTCTCCATCCCCATTTCTACCCTTTTCCTCTTCTATTTTTTCTCCTCTCTTTTATCTCCCCTTCCTCTTCTTTTCCTTCCTGTTATTTTATCTTCCTCTTCCTCTTTCTATTTTCTTTTCTTTCCCATTCATTTTGTGTCATCCTCTTGTCTTCTCTTCCCTCTCGTCCTCCCTCTTCCCCTCTCCCTTCCCCTTTTCTCCTCTTCTTCTCTCCCCTCGTCCCTCCCCTCTTGAGATCAAACTAACAGACAGATATAATAGGTTTGATGGAGTCACATGTATAGCAAGTCTCTCTCTCTCTCTCTCTCTCTCTCTCTCTCTCTCTCTCTCTCTCTCTCTCTCTCTCTCTCTCTCTCTCTCTCTCTCTCTCTCTCTCTCTCTCTCTCGTGCCATAATTCTTCATCTTTCTCCTTTCTCTTTCATTCTCCCTTCCTTCTCTTTAATCTTCCTCCCATTTCCCGTCTCTCTCTCTCTCTCTCTCTCTCTCTCTCTCTCTCTCTCTCTCTCTCTCTCTCTCTCTCTCTCTCTCTCTCTCTCTCTCTCTCTCTCCAAAATAACTTGTTGCTTCTTTCTTTCTGTTGTTGTTATTGTTATTTTTCTTTAGTATGTTCGTCTTTCTTTTGTTTCAGTTCTCAGGAGGCAAAGGGTTACACACACACACACACACACACACACACACACACACACACACACACACACACACACACACACACACACACACACACACACACACACACACACACACACACACCTCCCTCCCTCCCTCCCTCCCTCCCTCCCTCCCTCCCTCTCTCTCTCTCTCTCTCTCTCTCTCTCTCTCTCTCTCTCTCTCTCTCTCTCTCTCTCTCTCTCTCTCTCTCTCTCTCTCTCTCTCTCTCTCTCTCTCTCACCTATTCCATCCTTCTCTACCCTCCCTCGTGTGTCATCTCATATTATACTCCTCTCCCTCCCTCTCCCTTCCTCTCCCTCTCTCTCCCTTCACCCTTCCATGGTAGTTGAAATATGAGTTTTGCGTCAGGGTGTGGTCTGAATATAGTGATCGATGGCTTAGGGTGATAAACTTGCTCTCCTTCCAATTAGCGGACAGGTGAGAAGGGCACAGGTGTATGTATGTGTGTCTGTGTGTGTGTGTGTGTGTGCGTGTGCGTGTGTGCGTGTGTGTGTCAATTTGGTTATCACAGTTATACGTTTCCTCAGGTTTGTTTCAGTTAGCTGCTAAAGAGAGAGAGAGAGAGAGAGAGAGAGAGAGAGAGAGAGAGAGAGAGAGAGAGAGAGAGATAGCGGTTACTAAAGGGCCGAACCTCCCACTACGGCTTGAATACACACACACACACACACACACACACACACACACACACACACACACACACACACACACACACACACACACACACACACACACACACACACGAATACATGAACGAGACTACCCCATGTAAGTAAGTGTGCACGGCCATTACCCTGCACACACACACACACACACACACACACACACACACACACACACACACACACATGAAAGAGGCTACAGCACGGTCATTGCCCCACACACACACACACACACACACACACACACACACAGACCATCACATCCGCTGAAGTTTATCATATCACACTCACTGCCTCCTGGCCCATTAATCTCACCACTTGGTCACTATCAGGGTGTCTATAATCCCACCGCTGGACCAAAAGTTGATTATGGCGTGTGCGGGAGGCAGTTAGTGAGCGGGAAGGGCGGCGGGAGGAGAGGAGAGGGAGGATAGGTTAGGCAGGAGTAGCAGGAGGGTGGAAGGGCAGCAGTAGGAGGGAGGGGATAGGTTAGGTAAAGAGGAAGGGAAAGGTAGGGATGGATGTGAAAGAGAGGGATAGGTTTAGAGGACAAGGGAACGTTGAAAAGGGAAGGAATGGATAGAGAAAGGGAAAAAAAGGGATAGAAGAATTGAGGATAAATTTAAAAGGCAAGGAAAAAGGGAAGAAGAATAGGCTGAGATTGAAAAGAGAGGAATAAAGAGATGAAGTGGATAAAGAAAGAAAAGATTCAGAGAGGAGTAAATAATGAAATAAAGGGAAGGAAGGGAGAGGGGAAAAAAGGAGAGAAGGAAACATGAAATAGAAATTATATGTTTTGAAATGAAGAGGAAGCATAAGAGAAAATGGATTTACGAATTAAGGAAAATGATAGATAGAGAGAATATTATGTTGATGTAAAAGGAAGGATAGAAGAAGGAGGAGAAAGTGATAATTTGGAGACGTGAATGGAAGTAGAGGAGAAGAAGATGAAAGATGAATAATATAATGAAAAAAAAAGTAATATTTCAATTGAGCTTTTAATTATTACTGTTGTTATTTCAGTTGTAATTATGATATTTTAGATTTTTCAACTATCACTAAAAAAAAAAAAGAAAATATGGTGTTTTTAACAATATCACATTTAAGATAAATTACAATAAAAAGAATTATTAGTTTTTTTAGGCAGTCTTCAAATAGTTCCTTTAATTTTTTCTTTATAAAAATAACAAACAATATCAACAATGCGGAAGAGAAGGGAGACAAACAGGAAGAAGAAGAGGAGGAGGAGGAGGAGGAGGAGGAGGAGGGTGTGACTGAAGAAGTATGTGTCTATAAACTTGGCTTTTGGTTTTGTGTTACAGAGAGAGAGAGAGAGACAGAGAGAGAGAGAGAGAGAGAGAGAGAGAGAGAGAGAGAGAGAGAGAGAGGAGGGGGGGATGCAGCAGTAAAGCCCGCATCACTCCATCCCCGTCAAGAAGGAAGAAGGGGGAGGAGGAGGAGGAGGAGGAGGAGGAGGAGGAGGAGGAGGTCACAGTATCGAGTATCTCCTAAATCGCCTTCAAGTGTTGGGTGACGTTTATGACTGAGAGAGAGAGAGAGAGAGAGAGAGAGAGAGAGAGAGAGAGAGAGAGAGAGAGAGAGAGAGAGAGAGAGAGAGAGAGAGAATGTTGCTATATTACTTACCAGACTTCCTTTCCGCATAATACCAGTAGTAGTAGTAGTAGTAGTAGTAGTAGTAGTAGTAGTAGTAGTAGTAAAAGGAGTAGTAGCCGTAACAATGATACTACTACTACTACTACTACTACTACTAATAATAATAATAATAATAATGATAATAATAGCACCAACAGCAACAAACAAAAACAACAAACAAACAACAAGAACAAAACATTTCCTTCTTCTACAGCCTTACCATTTATTTCCTCCTTCCCCCCCCTCTCTCTCTCTCTCTCTCTCTCTCTCTCTCTCTCTCTCTCTCTCTCTCTCTCTCTCTCTCTCTCT